>NW_006912914.1:1098057-1143575 GCF_000585565.1 Capronia epimyces CBS 606.96
CCGAAACGCGCGCGCGACGGTGTGGTGTCTGCGGCAACGTCGGACACAACTCTAGAACCTGTCAAGTAGTGATTACTTCGTCTGAAGAAGAGGAATTTAAGTAGTTACAAACATTTCTATGCGTTGTGGTTGCGTGTAGGTCAAAAATGTCGAGGTGGTCGGGTTGAGGTGTTTCACTCGCTTGTCTGTTTCACTCGCTTATCATGCACGTTATATATAACTTATAACTAGAGATATTATTACTTATAAGAGGAAGTTACCTATTAGCGATAGCGCCCTCTTATTAATTATTTATTAGTTATTAGTTATTATTATTATTATTATTATTATTATTATTATTATTATTATTATTATTATTATTATTTTTCAGCCGCCGCTATTGCCGGGCCGGTGACGGCGACCTTGATGGCGTACAGGTGAGGCATCAGGGAACGGAGGCATCGGGGTTGGGATGTATTGCGGATGGGAGGTATTAGAGATGGGAGACATCGGGGATGGCAGGTATCAGGGATAGGAGGCATCGGGGATGGGAGGTATTGCGGATAGGAGGCGACTTGGAGTGGCGGCCATCGCAGGAGCAACAGCAACATCCCACGACCAGGAGATCAGAGACGGAAGGGGATGAGGGTGACTTGGTGGCACTTCAGGCGAACGGCGGGTTTGAGGCAATGGGGGTGGAGGGCGACTATGAGCGGCGGTCAACGCAGGAGGAAGTGAGATGCAACGGTCGGGTGTTGGAGATTTGGTCTTGTATCTCTTGAGAATGGTCAACACCATGATTTGAGACGTTTCAGTGTCAATAACAACTTGCTCTATCTGAGGTCTGCAGGAAGATGTTCGATTTCGACGACGACTTGCTTGAAGGTGGTGTCGTTGGCCTCAGGAAACCAGACAGGGAAAACTGCTCGACTGACAACAACCAGGTCACTCTGGTGCGAGGTAGGTGTGCAAGGCATGGTGAAGAAACAAGAAGGATGCAAAGAACATCTTGCTCGCAGGTCCTGATAATAAGCTGCTCAGGAATTTGCTTGGCAGTGATGAAATGATGCCCGGGTGAAGGTGATGTCACAGAACTTCGAGCCACTGTCCTCGTTTGAAGTCGGAATGGGGGAGTTTTGATGTGGAGGTATCGCAGGCAGTCACGAAAGCGACAGCTTAGCATGGCAAATATGCAGACCGACTGAATGGGTGCGCTTTAGACCGGGAGGACATAGAAAGGCATCAATCTATATCTCAAACACACACGACGCAGGCGCTGGCAGTCGCTGCCATTTTCGGCAATTCCTTCCAAGCTGGGGAGCAGGTTCCTGATCCAGCCTCACCGGCCGAGGGCATGGAGGACCTCCAGGTTGGGGAGGCAATAATTGACAATGGAAGCTGCCGGGGAACAGGCCTTCTGAAAAAATGTCCGTCTCGAAAGTGCATACGCTTACTGTACTCGTTAGCCACGTTCAACAATACCCATTGCCTTTCCGCTACACTTTGATTGTGAAGGTGTATAAGTGTTCGCAATGTCCAACTACTGTGCATTCTCACTTGGAAGGGATGTATCCTGGCCTTTGGCGCCCGCTCCTATCACTCTTCGATCTATCTTTACTCTTGACACACATCAAACTCGAAGGCACGGGAGTCTCTCGATTCTCCATCAAGAGTTCTGACCGCGTATGCAAGAACAACGCTTAGAACAACGCTTAGAACAGCTGAACCAACGAGCCTTTGTGATCTCTCCGAAAAATCCTCATCGCTGTCCTCTCCGAGCCACTGCGCAGATGAAAAGCAGCACTCCACAGCAGTCCGAATCACTCGCCCTCCGCTTTGGTCCAAGGCCGTCCAGTCTTCCCGTGATTGCTCTGAGTTTGTCGTGCAGGAAAACGAGTCAGCAGAAGAGATTAGGATGGAGATATCAAAATAGGACAAAATGCATTATCATGTCCACGAGAATCTCGGCCTGGCTTTCCATCGACTGTGCAACGTTCATGGATCCAACTTCACATTTGCCGAGTACATTTGTCCCTTCTTTCTCTGGCCACAAGATGCAAGCTCAGTGGCAATGCATCCGCTCGTCCTCTTCTTCATCTGCTCAAGAGAAGGAAAGCCAATTGCCCATGAGAGGTCGAAGATGTACAACTGCCATCGATCCCAAGAAGGTGCCCGCGTCTCTGCAAGCTCGGCTATATCACAAAAGACTTCTCCGTCATCTCTTAGAGGCCAGCTTGGCCTAGACAACCTATTCAATTGATAGCTTCAAAGAAGACGGGCAGCTGTATCATTGGCTATTCCTATGTTACACTTGGCCGGCGAAGGTCTCGCAACGTCCATCGACGATCGACCACTCAATGTTGTCTCCGCGGTTGGCATTGAAGCTCCTGTTACAGCATAGTCGACGAATCTTTGGGCTCTAGACAATGCTTGTGGAACGGACAAGGCGCCAAGTGTGGTCATTGGGTCCGTACCTTTTCCTATTCATAACTTGCCAATTTTTTCCAGGAACTTGCCCAGGAACTGGTCGTGAATCTCTGTCTGAAGATAGATTCGATTCGCGGTGACGCACGCATGGCCGGCATTTCCCCACTTCAGGGATATTGAAGAATCCACAGCATGATCGATATCGGTGTTGTTGAATACAATAGAAGGACAGTTGCCGCCCAACTCTAATGTCAGTTTCTCGATGCCGACGGCACAGTGACTTGTTATGACCTGGCCTACTCTCGTCGAACCTGTGAACGTGACTTGGCTGACAAGTGGATGCTTGCAAAGGGCCTCACTAAGGCCTGGGGTATTGTCCAGATCAGTTGTCAGAACATTGAACACTGCAGCAGCTTCAAAGCCAGCCTTGATGGCCAAATCTGCAAGGACCAGCGCAGCCAATGGCGTTTCGGGTGATGGCTTCACGATCCTGGTGCAGCCTGCAGCTAACTCTGCTCCAGCCTTTCTCAACACCATGGCGATTAGAAAGTTCCAGGATACCAGAGCGACCGCTACTCCTATGGACTGCTTCTACCACATCGGGCACATCCTCAATACTGTTGCGAGGGCATGTGGCGATGACTTCATCCGTGCTAAGGTCTTGAGGTGATCAGTAGGTGCTTTCAAACATTTCTTTTGTTATAGCTTCTCTACTTTTCTGCAGGTCGTCAGCAACGAGCGACGCGACGGGTACGGCGGCAGCGTGGCCAACCGGTCGCACCTCGTCGACACGGTCATGAAGGCCCTGGTCGACGTCGTGGGCCCGGTGCGCGTCGGCCTCCGCCTGAGCCTCTGGAGACGCTTCCAGAGGATAACGATGCAGGACCTGATCCCGGCGTTTTCCGACTTCATCACAAAAGCCAGCCTACTCGGCTGGCGTACCTCCACTTGGTCGAATCACGCATCTCGGGCTCTGAAGGCGACGACGACTACGGAGAGTCTGACTGACTCGACTTTGCGTCTGAGCTCAGGAAGGCATCGATCCTCATCGATGAACACCATCCAGACAAAAACATCGTCATCATGTTTGGGAGACACTTCATCGCCAATCCCGATCTGGTGTACAAGATCAAGGCAGGCGTGGCGCTGAGTGCGTACCGTCGCCCGACTTTCTATGTCAAAAAGTCACCCCTGGGCTTTGTGGACTACCACTCAGCAAGGAGTACCTGGGCAACCTCCCCATTTCCACCACTGCTACTTCATGAAAGAACCTCACATAAGTGGGACTACTAGACGGATACTATACATTCTTCCAGCACCAACAAAGCTCAATAACGCGTCTCTGACTGGTCACAAGTGCATTCCAGATCGCTGGACAGTGAAAGAGTATAGAAATGTGATTCGAGGACGAGCGCGCAGTCAAGCAACGTTTGGCTCAAGATGATGTCGCTCTTGAAACGCGTGGCTAAGCTGATAAGATGGACTGAATGGGAGGAATTGCACAGAAAAATTGAAGAAAGTATGCATATCTAAATGGCCTTTCACGTCAACGCCAGACTGGTCCTACCATCGCTCAATGCAATTGAGTCGATTTCTACTTGAGATTGTTCAAAACAACAGCACTAGCAGCACTCAAGTTCAACTAGTAGTTGCAGTATCTCTGGGCCTTATTTTCGCCGAATTCGGTGGTGTTTCCTATCTTCCCAGCCATGGCATCCAGCGGCATAGCTGTCCTCCCAGGGTTTGTAAGAAGCAATGATTGACCTTTGTACTCGTGCCGCTGGCGCCACAATTCGTAGTTTTATTGCCATGTGAATCGGTACTAGCATGCTCCTTCACAGCCATAAAGGAGCACTGCACCACTTCCCGCTGACCCGATATTGAACACCGAGTCGGACGGCTTCGCACTCCACAATGAAATCCTATTTGCCTTCCAGCCAACCCGCCCGGAAGTCATGTCTCATCTGTTACGGAGTCTCAACAGAAGAAGGCGGTTTACCATCAATAACGCGTGCAATCATAGGCAAAGGTAATGCGCCAGTGTCACAGCTGGAAAGATTACAGCCCGAGTTATACGGATGAGGCGCCAGCGAGTTGCCGTTCTCTTTGATGTAGAGCGGGCTGCTCAGGTCCATAACATTGCTCTCTATTCGCAGTCTCCGAAGAATGCAGAGCGAGACCTACCCAGATCTCTGAACCATCTCCGCTTTCTCACATCCCACATCTCCTTTCTTCCAGCCTTGATTGCCCGCCCCACTCATTTCTTCAGTTGTGCATACTCGCTCTCGATGGCCTCCTTTGCCTGTTGACACGCGTCCCCGAAGACTTGGAGGATGTCCTTCAGCTTCTTGGCCACCGCCGTGTCGCGAGCAATGGCTTCATCCAGGGCCTTGCCGTCATTTGCAAGATAGTCGACGTCGGTGCTCGCGAATGTGCCGTCCCAATCCGGCCCCGCCAACGGGTCCGAGGTCGAATGTTGAGCCAGTCGCGACGGAGTCTTGAGATTCGCGTAGTAGGGAGCCGATCTCTTGGTCAACTTGGACGCGAAGAGGGGGTAACGCTTGCGAGCCTCGTCGTCCAGCGGCGTCTCGGTCAGTTCTTTGAGATGGGGTGCGAGGATCGTGATGTGCTGGCATCCGAGTTCGGCGGTGGCGAGAACCTCGGCGACATTGGCGTTGCTGCATCGAGAAGGTGAGTAAGAGCCCTGTGGATAGGGGTGGGCAGCTAAGCATACCTGGCAATCACAATCAAGGGCGGCTCTTTGCCGGTCTTTTCGTACAGGCGAGTGTACGTTTCCAAGATGTGAATCAACCTCGCGGACATGGGGTGCTGAAGCAATTGATTGTCAGCGAGAAAGGAGGACCTTTCGGGCAGTGCTGAGGACCATCTTGACAGACCGTGAGAGCAGGATCGGAGCCTTTGTGCATGAGCGACTCGTCTGAGTAGGCTGCGACTTCTGTGGGCCGCGGTGTCAGCTTTGGCCGTCAATGTAATATTTGGCCGCTAGGATTCTTCGAACGTACCATTGAAGTAAGGGCTGATGTAGAGACAGCCTGCCTGGGCGCAGGCGATGGCCTGTGGCAGACCGAACAGCGACGTCCCCAGCATTCGGATCCCCTCGCGGTTCAGCTGCTCGGCCGCCGCCATCGCCGGGCCGGTGACGGCAACCTTGATGGCGTACCGGTCGCGAGACACGCCGGCGTCTCTGAACGCCCGGTCGTACGCGTAGCACTGGGCGAGCACCGCCTCCTTGTCGTAGACGCGGCTGGGTGTGACCTGCACCAAAACACGGCCGGTGATGTTCTCGAGGTTGTTGGCACAGAATTGGACGGACTGGGTCAAGTCAGCACCGAGTCAGCACGCCACTCGACACAAGATGTTCTCCATTTCCGTGCCATCCACAATAGCAACAGGCACGCGACCGAGGAATGGGAAAAGACAAAGACGGCCACGTACCACTCGGTTGAATACTTCTTCCCAACCCTGGTCGCCGAACTCTTTTACCTTGCTCAAGTACAGATCCCGGAACTCGGGCAGCAGCATGGTGTTGCAGCAGATCACCTGGTTCGAGGTCTCTGACCGATTCAGGAACAATGTCAGTGAGCGAGCCCAGGAAACGGAAAGCCTCCTCTCGCCGATTTTCTCTTCACATCGCGGCGGCACGTACGGTTGTGTGGCTTGAATGGCAGTGCCTTTGCCACTCTGGGATCGATCGAGTCAACGTCGACATTGCAAATCTCCTCCAATGCCTCGACCAGGCTCGGGCTTTTCTTCTCCATAGAACCCATGTTTGTTTGCGAGAAATGAAACCCCGATTCAGAGATGATATAGTTTTGCTGAATGAAAACCACAAACCAGGTGTTTACAATTTTAAAACCATCAGCTACGCTTCTCTTGCCGGATTGATGGATTGATATCAGCCTGGCTAAACAACACCCAACTACCGGGAGTCAGGGACCTCAAAGTGTCTCCATACCCAGTCCAGCCGAGCCGCGGCTGGGCATCCGACTTGGGACGCTCGCTGGGTTTCAAGTCCAGCACCGGCAACCAGTAGTGCCTTTCTCTCACTTTGGTTGTCAATCATTGCTTGAACGAACCAATAACTGGGATGTGCGGCCCGTGATGCCGCCTGTTGGGTGCACACTTCGCAGTGAGGGGAGGAGTGGAGGGGGGACAAGGGGCACAGACACCGCCTAGGCATCAGAAGTGGGAACCGCGCCCTTTCCGCTTACCCCCGGTTTCTCCGAAGCAGTGTGCGCCTCTTCAGTTCAGTGGGCATTCAGAAGGCCCCATGGGACTTTGACAGGAGAGATACACAGTGGAAGCTGCAGAGTATGTGGCAACCTCCCTCGGGTTTGAGATGGTCCCCCACGCACCCCTATCGGGCTGCCTGTCTCGGTCGTCTTGATGCCGTGAGGCGGGGCCGTCGCGTTGCCCAACATGACCGACGTTAAAATGGTTCCTGGGTGACTTCTCCAGATTCACCAATGAATCCTGAGCGACGCCCCCGGCCAGTTGACAATATCCCGTTGAATCGTGTCGCCGTGGGAGTTGTGTGTATAGATCGAAGACAAGGAAGAAATCGTGGGACTTTTCCATTCTTTATCCACCATCCCTTGCCGCGGCAACCACTGCAAGAATGGAAGACTTGAGTATCCCAACGGCCAACGATGCCTGTGTCATGCAAAAGCTCGCCACCCTCGGCATGGAGAGTCGGCCGATGCCTCCAGATCCTGAACCATACAGGTAAGAATCGAGAGGTCACGCCTGTGTTGCTGCCGGAGAGCAATGCCTGACGTGAACCCGTCTAGCGTCGTAGTTGCGCCCAAGAAGACGGGCATTTGTGGTTCCGACATGCATGTGTTTCTCGATGGAGTGGTATGTGAATCGAGGAAATCCCCCCCAAGGCAAAGAACTCACACCATGTACAGGCGGGCGAGTCCAAGTTCGAAGATCCTCTAATCCTAGGTCACGAATCTGCCGGGGTTGTGGCCAAGGGTAAGCTTTGTTGACGAGGCTCTCCCCCCGTGTTCCTCTGTGACAAGCCCTTGGATCAACGCCGCTGACGGAGAAGCTCAGTTGGATCGAGAGTGACCACGCTGAAGGTTGGCGACCGAGTGGCCATCGAGGTTAATCTCCCCTCTAGTGTTCCTCTTTCTCACGGGAGTCAAGGGTGCTGACAGGTCATGCTAGCCGGGTATTTGCTGCCTGCGGTGCGAATTCTGCAAAGGCGGAGAGTGTAAGTGAGACTTGCAGTTTCCTTGCGCCCTCAAGCTGTGTATGTCTACCGAACAAGACTCCTGACACGGGAGTACTTGTCTTCTAGATGGTCAATGTGGCGACCTCAAGTTTGCTGCTGCCGACGGGTTCGACGGCACCCTTCAGGGATTCTTCACCATTCCTGCCGACTGGTATGATATTCCCAGAGGTTCCAGCTTCAAGATGCTGGCTACTTGGGACTGACGGGGTTGATATTCAGCTGCTACAAGCTTCCAGCAAACGTGTCCATGGAGGAGGGTGCATTGGTCTGTTTTCTCCGTCCACAGCACATCTGCCCCCCACGAGAAACACCCTGATAGAGGGGCTAACAATCAAAAGGTCGAGCCACTCGCTGTCGCCGTCATGGCGGTCCACAGCGTCGCCAAAATGCCGCATAACGCCAATGTGGCCGTTTTCGGGGCAGGCCCGGTCGGGCTGCTGTAAGTCAAATCCCTCCTCCTGACCTCTGGCTGGGCTCGTGTCGGAAGAGGGACGAGTGACTGATCCGGAGCCTTGCTAAAAACGCGCAGGACTATGGCAGTTGCTAAAGCGCTTGGAGCTCGTCGCATCCTGGCCATCGACGTCCAACCACACCGACTCGAGTTCGCCAAGGGTTATGCGGCCACCGACATCCACGTCGCCAGTCCCAAGGAGCCCGGCGAGGACAACATGACCTACTCCAAACGTCACGTAAGCCGAGCATACCTGACAGCCGTGCTCTTCATCCCGACGAGTCTAACGGTTGTCTACAGGCCAAGATCATCATGGACAAGTTCGGCTTCGGTGAACGCGGCGAGGGCATCGACCTGGTTGTCGAGTGCTCGGGCGCCGAAGTGTGTGTCCAGACGGGCATCTGGCTGGTCAAGCGACGCGGCACCTACGTCCAAGTCGGTGCCGGACCCGCGAATAACTTGATCCCAATGTCGATCTTTGTCAACAAGGAGGTCAAGATGATTGGCAGCTTGAGGGTGAGTGGTGATATTTATGAGTTGGCAGACTCAGACTCTACGAAATGCTGTACGACGCTGGACAGACCAAGGCTGAATGTTTGATTCCTTTGCTGTAGTACGGTCCAGGATGCTACGCCATGGCCATCGACCTCGTTCGCCAAGGGCGCCTCAACCTCAAACCTCTATTGACTCATAGGTATGTCTCAACACTGCAGGAACGAAGAGTCGAAGAGTCCTTTCGCGGTTGCGGGCCAACGGACTGACCGTTATAGGTTCCCCTTCGCCGATGCAATGCTGGCCTTCGAGACCACCCGAAAGGGGACGGGCCCAGATGGCAAGATGGCGATCAAGACCATCAGTGAGTTTTCCCCGACCTCCTCCAGGCTCATGTTGTGCGCTGTCTGACCATGGTGAACCCACACAGTCGATGGACCGTTAGCCCATTGAAGCATAGAACGATCCTAATGGCGCACGTGGTGTTGTTCCAAAGAGCGACTACATACACCGGGAGTCCCTGCTTGTTTTACTAGATTACATCGGTGCATATGCTGCAGAGGAGGACATTGGTGGCCCAGCGCCACTTAGGGAATACTGATCTGGTCAACATCAGGCGACTCGAGCACTGGGACTTGTGAGGCACAAGCCAGGTTTGAAGATGGTGAACAGATGACCGACCATACATAGAGGACGCGTTATTTAGTTTGTGTTGGCTCCAAAGACTGGATGGACGGGGACTCTCAAGAGCAACACAATGAATCAACGCAACAAAAGCCAGCCTGGAGACCCATGCCCCTGGTCTTCAATCACAATACAAGAAAATTGAACACAGCTGGACAGTATCCAGATTCTGAAGTCTTCTGGGGCGTGATGGTGGGCAATCTGCCACATTCTCGCACAGTAGGTACTAATAAGACCGATTCGGCATCGCGGAGAAAAGTCAGGAGTTGCTTTCTGGGCCTGCTGATGCTCGTGATGCACGAGTTTGCCCCGACGTAGTGTTCTAGACGTTCAGGCAGGAGACACGGCGGTATGGCGGGTACCCAACCGCCGCCAACCAGTCCGTCCGCTCCCAGCCACTCTACAAGAAGCCTTCCCAAGTCCCCCTCGGCCGTCGGTGGACAGCGATCGGGTGGCTCTGTTGTGGAAAGCCTCTTCGCCGACCGTCTCGCACCCTCCTTGGCTGTGGGCCATTTCTCGTTGCCAAAGACGTCGAAGCATAAGATCTGGGTCGATAAGTTCAGTCTCGATCTTCGTCGTGGCCGTGCCAGTCAGCTGTTGACCACGACCACCGGCAGTAAGACCACAGCCACAGCGTCGAAGCATCATCGCCCTCTTACTTGGCCTTCGCCTTCGCTACCCATCTCCTTAGTAGAGGCTCTAACCCTCCCGAGTCCGCCACGATGCGGACACGCCATTTTGTCAATGACCCCGTCCAGTTGGTCGCCGCGGCTCTCAAATCTCACACCGTCATCCGGCCTGAGTTGAGGCTCGACGCCGACAACCAGGTCCTGTACGCGCCGCGGAGGACAGGTCAGACGTCGATCATCTCGGGCGGCGGCTCTGGACACGAACCGTCCTTTACCGGCTTCGTGGGTGAAGGGTTCCTCTCGGCGAGCGTGGCGGGCGGAATCTTCGCGTCCCCCTCGTCGCGGCAGGTGCTGGCGGCCATCGAGAACGTTGAGCACTCGGAAGGCGTGCTGGTGACTGTCATGAACTACACGGGGGACGTGCTGAACTTTGGGGTCGCCGTCGAGAAAGCACGGGCGAGGAACCCGGCCCTGCAGATCGAGACCCTGGTGGTGGGCGACGACGTCTGCGTCCCTCGAAGTAGGATTGGAAAGGTTGGCCGGCGGGGGATCGCGGGCACGGTGCTCGTCCACAAGGTCACCGGAGCCATGGCCGCGGCCGGCTACAAGCTGCGGGACGTGGCTCGAGTCGGGAGGCTCGTCGCCGCCAACCTGGCGAGCGCCGGCGTAAGCCTGAGTCGAGTCCATGTGCCGGGACATCCTCCTAGTCAGGAGGAGTCCGGCGAGAGCAGCGCCGATCCAATCGAACTGGGCATGGGAATTCACAACGAGGCCGGCTGTGACTGGAGGAGCGGCGTCGACGCCGAACTGCCGGCCGTTGTGCGCGCCATCTTACGGCAACTACTGGATGTCGGCGACACGGAACGGAATTTCCTGCCAAACCCGACCAAAGATGCCATTCTCTTGGTGAACAATCTCGGTGCTCTAAGCGTGTTGGAGTTAGGGGCCGTGGTGAGCGAGGTCGCGGATCAACTACGACAGGACTACCAGATACGACCCATCCGCGTCTTCGCCGGGACCTTCATGACTAGCTTGGACGGACCGGGATTCTCCGTCAGCCTGCTCAACAACGTGGACACGGGCGTCGAGTCGAGCCTCGTTGCCCTCCTCGACGCGCCGAGCAACGTGAGCGGCTGGCACGCTTCCACGAGAGTGTCGGCCCCAAAATCGACGCCGGAGGAGGCCGGGGCTTCGCCGACGTCGAGACAGGAGGCGACAACAGGGGACGAGCCAAAGAGCAACCTCAAGTGTGACATGGGACAGACGACCCGTCGTCTCCGGGCCGGGTTGGAAGCCCTCGAGGCTGCCGAGCCCGACGTCACAAAGTACGACAGTGTCGTGGGGGATGGAGATTGCGGCACGACCCTTAAATTGGGAGCAGAAGGTGAGTTTGACAAACAATCGGTGAGCTCAACGGGACTCAGGACGCTCACTGACGAACACCACGAACAACCAGGCATCTTACGGCAGATCTCGAAGGCGCCGCCCCGAGACATTGTTGACCTTCTCATCCGAGCCACGGCCAGCGTCGAAGAGACCATGCAAGGCACGTCGGGCGCTCTGTACGCCATCTTCCTCAACAAGCTGACACACCACGTCCGCCTCCGCGTGCACGAGGCTGTCCCGGTGGACGTCGAATTTTGGATCGACGCTCTCGACTCGGCCCTCGCGGCGTTGACCCAATACACGTCGGCCCGGCCGGGCGACCGGACCATGATGGACGCCCTGGTCCCTTTCATCGCGGCTCTCCGCGATACTCGGAGTCTCAAGGCGGCCAGTCAAGCGGCGCAGGAAGGAGCAGTGGCCACGAAATCGATGCGGCCGGCCTTTGGGCGGACCGTGTACATTGGGAACGAAGACACCTGGATGGGAGAGATTCCGGACCCCGGAGCGTGGGGGCTGGCACAGTTTCTGCAAGGGCTGGCGAGCTAGAGGCAACGAACAGACATAGAGATAGCCGTCAACTCTCTAGTTCAACATTCAGACGCTGTAGTAATCTTGAGAAAGGTGATCAAGGACATGGGGCGCGGTGTTCACGACTAGGTCGCGATGGTAGCCGTCTACATAACCCTACCCTAGTACTATGTAGATGTAGATGCATGATGGAATGTGAAACGCTGTCATCAGGCTCCGGATGATGTTCGCCCGTGTAGGGGTAGATTCTGCCTATCAGGAAACGGCTGATCTGGTGGCAATATGCAACCCCCCTTTACCCTAAGCCTCGGCCTCCAGTGCTCCACCTCGTTAATCTGGGCACCGGACACCCCCTGTGGGGGAGAGAGTAGATAAACCCAACCAAGGCCTCGTCCGGAGTGGGACATGTATTCATGATCACTTCACCTGTCTGAACCAGCATCAGCATCAGGATGAACTACCCGCGCAGGCGAGCCCCGATTGCATGCAATCTATGTCGACAAAGGTACAGTTGAGCTTTCCGCACCAATGCCCCCGGTCAAGGTCCAACCGTCGCTGATGCGTGAAGAGCAGAAAACGGCGATGCAATGGCGAGAAGCCCGCCTGTAGAATGTGCCGTGACTCCAACACCAGGTGTGAGTATCAAGATGGGTCTGGGTCGAGCGAGAAGTATGTCCACGACCATTCACTCGCACATATAATGTCAGGGTCGTGACCATGTTAACAAGCACCCTTTACCTCGGCCATAGGGGCGGCGAAGAAAGCCTTAGAAGCCCGTCTCCAGCCACACTGCTGCGACGACTGGGCGAGCTGGAGCAGATGCTCCAACATCAGAAGGAGCTTGTCTCCAAGCTGTCCACGTCCACCACTCCTCAACTACCGATGACGACCGACGACGACGAGGACGCCTCGGCGGGCCTAAGCCTGGCATCTCCCGAGGGACACCCGCCACGACGGTTGTCGACACCACCACGGCGGGCATCTGTGCCACCACCCGCATTCGTGGTCGGTGGCTTCACGCCCTTTACGCACTTGACGCCCCTCACGCACCACCGCAGCGACAGTTCGTACGCGGGGGACCTTTCAGAACCGTCTCACGAGCCACTCCCCCGCAACAGCAGGCCGCCGACTGATCGGGACGGCGATGAAGAAGTGCCTCTGACCATCCCCGTGGGCCACAACACAGCGACGGCCAGTCTGTTCTCTAACCGACTCGTCCGGAGCCTGGTCGGCGACTACCCGGAGGACCTGTTCTTCCAGATCGAACAGTCGCAGCCGCTGTCGGTGTCGCCAGCGGCGTCGCACTACGCACCACTGCCAGAGGTGCTGGCGTCGTTGAACCTGGAAAGGTCCCACACCAACGCGCTTGTGGCCGGCTTCTTCGCGCGTGTCCACGGCTACCATCCGCTCCTCGACCGGCCGACCTTTATGGCCCGGCAGTACGAGCGCCTGCAGGCCACGGGGCCCCAACCGGACGCGGACACGGCCTTGTGCCTGGTCGTGTTCGCGCTGGGACGCTTGACCTCGACCCCGACCCCGGGAGATGCTGCCGGTCGTGATGAGGAGAGCGAGAACTACTTCGCCGCTGCGTACACGCTGCTCCTGCTCCGCTGGCCCGAGTCGTTCGGGTCGGACACGTCCCTGGTCCTCGGCCTGGTATACGCCGCGCTCTATCTCTGCTACATGGTGAGGCCGTTGCACGCGTCGAGGCTCATCCACATGGCCTCGTATAGTCTTCAGTTGATGACCAACCAGTACGCTCCGTCTATCTTCTGCACGGCCCGGTATTAACAATCAGACTGTCAGATTGTACATCAGCTCGGTGCCTCAAGATAGCAAGGATCATATCTGTCGACTATGCTGGGTGTGTTTCGTGCTGGAATGGTAGGGCATGGCTGCTCTGACACTGGCACTGGCTGACCGGGAGACACTATAGTGATAGCCTGGCCGAGTTCCATCTACCACGCAGCGGGATTGAAGTCCTCATCGACAAGCTGCCCTTCCCTCGGTTCGACAACCAGAACGATCCCGACGCCCTCGCGAGCCTGGCCGCCTGCTCCATCCGCCGACTCCTGAACCGGATTCACAGCACCATCTATTCTAACAGCAACGGCAATGGCAATGGCAACGGCCTTCCAACCTCGACAACACCATATGCCGTCGCCGGCCCGACTTTGAGTTCTTCATTCGCCAGCGACACGGCATCGACCATGGACGGCTGTGGCGGGCCGACCATCACCTCACTCTGGGCCATCTGCATGGAACTCATGCGTCAGCTCGACACCTGGTACCAGTCGCTGCCTGACCTGATCCGACCGGACCTGTCGCTGACGTCTTCGCCGCCGCGCGACGTGCGCAGCGCCTGGCTGTGTCTTCGGTACTGGTCGACCAAGCACATCATCTACCGGCCCTTTGTCCTCTTCGTGGTCAACCTGGAGGGCGGCGCCGACACGCTGCCACTGCCACTGCCGCCTCATATCCTCAGCAGCTGCTACCTCTGCGTCGAGAGCTGCCGCAACTACATCGCCATCGCCTCCCATGTCCTCGTCCAGCGCACCCCCTACACCTGGATGATCTTGCATTCGTATGTGTGTCCCGTTGAGTCGTTGTACTGTACTAAACCGCCGCAGCGTGTTGGCCTGCACTTTCGTCCTGGCCATGACCTCACGCAGCCCGCTGCTAAAATCGGGAGTTCCAGACATAAGCCGGCTGTTGACCTCCATCATCCAAGCCACCCAGACCTGGGCCACTCCCGACTCCAGCGCCGAATCCATCATCTGGATGCTCCAGACCATCCAGCAAAAGGGGCGATTCAGGACGAGTCCGGGGCCTGGATAGCAGATGATGAGTCCCCGGTAAGATCCTCTCTCTCTCTCGCCCGAGGCTCTCTGCCTCCCATCCTACAGTAGGCTCGTGCGTCTATTGCGGGAAGCCTCTTGCGGCATCTTGGTGGGGGAAGGACAGCCGCCGTGGAGTGGCACAGAACCAGGGGCTTAGGCGTCCGCGTCAGCACCAGCACCAACACTACTCACCTAGACGATTAGAGCCCCGTAGGCCCAAATCTGCCCCTGTCCCACGGACCACAGGTGTGAAGTCGGCGAGAGCTCACGGCCCAAGGCTTGGAGTGAACGGGTGTGCGGCTAAGCGGAATATGTGCCGCAAACATGCAAACACATATGGCGTCGATCAATTCCATAGTCATTCATCGACGCTGCTGGCGGATCGCTGCGGGCGGGATCCCGCCTCTCGTCCTGGGTTCCACTGATCAAGTCCCCCTCCTAACCCCGGCCTTGTCGCTCATCGCTGACACGATCTGGCACTGCCTGGAACAAGACAGATCCCAGAGTGAGTCTCCAGACTCCCCTCTTCCCCCTCCTCAGGTGATGTTTGTTTGGTCGACGCACGTCCTCTCGCCACTGGGGGTCACTTGAGGATTTCCAGGGAGGCGCAGTGCGTGGTTTCCCGGGCTCTTGCTGCGCGGTATAAAGGAAAATTGTCGACTTCGACAGCAGACCGTTGAGTTATCTCGACGTAGACGCATACAACCTGCGGCATTGACGTTCTCTGCTCTGTCAATACTTATCCTTTTGTGCTTGACAGCTTCGAGGGACTTGCAAGACCCTGTTGTCACCGCCAACATGACCACCACCACCACCACCACACAAACAACCCAGACCTCGGAGTCAAGCCGGTTGAGGTTGGTGTCCAAACCTGGCTTATATAAGCAACACGATATACAATATACTGACACCACCTTTGCCTTTAGGATCAACGTCGACGCTGACCCCGACGCCGAATGGCTGAATGACCTTTGCGAGAATGGCTACGCCGTGGTCAAGGGTGCCATCCCCCGCGAACGCGCGGTACAGTACCAACAGCGGGCGTTCGACTGGCTCCGGTCGTTCGGCAAAGGGTTGGACCTGGAGGACCGGTCGACCTGGACGGCCGAGCACCTGCCGGTGCAGAGCAAGCTCAACACCTTTGACAACTACTGCGTCGTGCACGAAAAGTTCATGTGGGACGCGCGCCTCGAGCCGGGCGTTATCGACGCCTTCACCAAGATTTGGGGCACTGACGAGCTGTTGGTCTCGTTCGACTCCCTGAACGTCACGTTCCCCGGACGCAGCGATAAACCGCCGCGGGCCCCCTGGCCGCACGTCGACCAGTCCCCTCACAAACGCGGCCTCCACTGCGTCCAGGGCATCATTAACCTCAGCCACGCTGGGCCGGAAGACGGCTCGCTCGTGGTGCTACCCGGGTCGCACAAATACACGGCCGAGTTCTTCGATACGCAGACCGACCGCGACTCGTGGCCCACTATCGACTGGCGCCGCTTCAGCGAGGACGAGATGGCGTGGTTCGCCTCAAAAGGTCTGAAGGCCGTCAAGGTCGAGGCTGAACCCGGCGACCTGATCGTCTGGGACTCGCGCACCGTGCACTACGGGGGCGAGCCGACCGACAAGAGTGACGTGGTCCGGACCGTCATCTACGCCTCGTACGCGCCCGCTAAGCTCGCGGCTCCGGAGGCCCTCGAGGAGAAGCGCCGCGTCTTCGACGTCCACGGCGCCACCACCCACTGGGCCCACGACAACATCTGGCTGCGCCCGCAGCTCGCCCACCTGCCCGACGGCTCCCTTGACCCCCAGAACCGGTCGGAGCCGCTTGAGAAGCCCGAGTTGACCGACCGATTGTTGCAATTGGCTGGCTTGAAACCGTACTGAGCGCTTCAATATGATCCTCCTTGTCCCTAGTGGTTCGTGTATATAGTTCTAGAATCGGACGGATTTAATGTAGCAAACGAAAGAACCAACAAGATTACACAAGTCGGCCAGACTTCCTCAGTAAGACCCGGGCCATTCCCACATAGCCATAATCCACCCACGTCTATAGAGACATCTCATTATCCCACGCCACCTATAGGCGTGGAAAGTCCAGGCGGAAGGCGGCGTAGGGTCCATTCCCGCATAAACTAAGATATATAGCTCATATATTAACACCCGTCTACCCTCATTCTCCCTCCTTCAACAGACTTGGTGCTTCTCCAATACCCGTAGTCCTTTCGCGACCTTTTCCATTTTAAAGGGTCACATCTCAGCCAGCAAAAAGGTGACTACGACAGCATGACCCAGGGGGAGAGCGCGGAAGTACAAGGGCTGGTGGAAGTCGATCGACTCGCGCGGAAATTACTTTGTAAGTTTTTATGGAGGGTTTACAGCCAGGGAATCATCAATTTAACATGTTTTCTTCTCTCTCTCCGCCAAAAGCCAGGTTCGATTCGAGCAGGTCATCATCGCCGCAGGAGTCAAAGAGGATCGTCGTGGGGATTGCAGGTGTGCCGGGGTCGGGCAAGACGACGTTGGCCAGCCTGACCGCTGCCAGGGTCAACGAATTGTATCTTGAATCACACCGAGACGAAGACCCGGTCGCCGTGGCCGTGCCCATGGACGGCTTCCACTACACGCGGGAGCACCTCGCCGGCATGGCCAACGCGGCCGAGGCCATCCACCGCCGGGGCGCGGCCTTCACCTTCGACGCCGAGGGCTTCCGTCGCCTGATCGAGTCTTTGACCGCTCCTGAATCCAAGACAGTGACCGCGCCGTCGTTCGACCACGCGACCAAGGACCCCGTCGCCGATGCCATCACGATCCCGCCTTCGACCCGCATCGTCCTGGTCGAGGGCAACTACTGCGCCTTGGACAAACCCGTGTGGCGGGACGCGGCCGCCCTGCTGACAGAGCGCTGGTTCATCGACACGCCCCCCAGCCTGGCGCACCAGCGCCTCGCCACCCGGCACCTCGCCAGCGGCATTGTCGCCACCGCCGAAGAGGGTTGGGCCCGCGCCACCGGACCCGACGACCTTAACGCGCAGGAGATCCGCGCGTGTCGGCTGCCGTGCGACGAGGTGTTGCTTATCACATAGAGTGGAACAGTTTTACGTATGCGAACTGGCCCCCGAGAGAGTCTTAGAGACGGAGGGGGAGAAGAATGATAGAGCAGGGCAGGATAAGGTAAAACGAGCGACTAGAAGATCCTATTAAATAGTGAACTGGAAAGAGATGATTGTCGACACCACGATTCGGGAGAAAACATATCATTGGTTAGAAATGCATCCGTCTAGTTTATCGCTATACCCTTCCTTTTCTACCAGGCACAGTGCCCGCCGTCGACTCGAAGGTCGGCGGCGGTCATGAAGCTGCTTGCGTCGGACAGCAGGAACAAAATGGGCCCGCGGAACTCGTCGACGGAGCTCAGGCGGTACAGCATGTTGTCGCCTACCCACTGGTTCTCCATGCCGGGCTTCTGCAGCGCCTCGGCCGTGGCCGGGGTCCGGATGTAGCCCGGCGACAGGGTGTTCACCCGGATCAGGGGCATGCCCTTGCGGGATCCCCATTCGGCGGCCAGCGAGCGGGCCAGCTGCAAGACACCGGACTTGGACGTGTTGTAGGCGGCCGTGTCGACGCCCTGGTGGTGGCCATGTCAGTTGCCATCTTGGGTTGGATTCCGAGAGCCTCACCTTGTTCACCACGCTCCCGCTCATGCTCGCCACCAGCACCATACTCCCGTTGAGATTGGTCCTCTGCAACTCGGCGGCGACGGCCTTGGCAGCGGCGAAGGTGCCAATGACGTTGATCTCCATCAGGCGACGGAATCGCTCAATGGAAAAGTTGACCGCCGGGTCGTTGTCCGAAACGCCGGCACAGGCGACCAGGCCCCGGATCGGACACCGGAGCTGAGGGCTCAGGTCGGCAAACGCCTGGTTGACGGCGTCGGCCTGGGTGAGGTCGAGCTGCCGGAACAGGACCGTCAATTCGCGTTGGGCCGCGACTTGTTCTAGATGGGCTGTAGTTGAACTCGTCAGCCAAAACAGATCAAACTGGGAGAGCAGCAACCGCAGCAGCACTAGTCAAGACGCACCCCAAGGCCCTGGAGGCGGACGAGGGACAACGTCCAGACAGACAACATGGCCGCCTGCTTCGAGGACGGTCTCGGCGGCCTGGATCCCTAGATATCCAGCACCGCCCGTGACTATGCAGCAGAGTATCGTCAGCCTTTCTTCCTGATCTCTCTGTCCATTTCAACGAGGATGGCGACATAGGACATACTAATGATAGTGCGGCCATCCAAACGGAACAAGTCGGCCGTGCTGACCTGCGGACCGCCCTGGCGTTCTTTGGCCTCGCGAAACGAAGGGTCTGCAGTGTTGCTCATGGCAGGCTGTGTAGAACAACTTGTGGTCGCTGGCCGTCTGATTTCTGTCCAGTCTGTAGACTGTCACTATTTCGCAACGTCAAGCGCAACGATTGGGAGTGGTCAAAAGCGAGGGAAGAGTTCGAAGTTGGTGGTGGCCACGGTGAGCATGGCTTAATGATGATGGATCGACATGCCTTCCTGACCCCTTGTTTCACATGGCTCGCCGCAGTACGGGCCGGCATCAGAAAATCCTCTCGTTCTCGTGATGAAGACATGCACCGGAGATGCTGGAATCGCGTCAGGTGTTCAGCAGGTGTCCGCCCCCGAGTTTCCACGAGGGACAAGGCTGCCCGTCTTCCCCGTTGTTTGGTCGATCTACGACACCCAGTGTCTGGAAGTGTGGGAGCTTGGTGGGCATCATCGCAGTGGTGGCTCCAAGGCCATTATTGCCCCTCTTCTGGCCCCTTCATTCCGCATTCCGCCGCCGACCGCTGGCCGCTGGACTCTATCCAATGTCCACCTCAATGGCCAGGACTCACGTCGAGGTTCGACGGCCCTAGGCCCGATGGTCTCGAATTTGTGTCTACTACTGCTTGCCCGAAGACTCTGAGCTTTGCCTTAGGGCGGCTACCGCTCCGGTCTCCTAGGATGGAAACTGTGCCCTTCGCCGCCGCTCGACGCGGTGAGCTGCCGCAATGCGCAACGCTGCGGGCTTGCTTGATACCACAGACAATACACTGGCAGCAACACCAGTACGCTACGTGTGGTTGGTCAATGCTCTTTGCTCGGTGGATTTGATCATCTAACAGCAGGACAGCTTACTCGAGCCGTCGACCAAGTCTTCCGGATTTCCCTCAAAAGGTTTCTCAGAGTCTCTTTACTTTCTCGACGAGCATGTTTAGAGCCAGATAAAGATTTCTCGGACCCCTTTCCATCACTCTTCTCTCATACTCACAAGAGTCGAGGTGCGCGTAGGCGAGTCACACGCACTCTCTAACCCTAAACATGACATCTGCTACTGCCGGGCCTTTGCAGGGGAAGCTCGCCGTGGTGACGGGCGCATTTAGAGGTAAGCAACTGTGCTGTGAGATGGTTTGTATCATCCCCTGCGCTTCGACGTGCTGACGGTCCATCTTCACTCCAAGGAATCGGCGCAGC
Organism: Capronia epimyces CBS 606.96; assembly: GCF_000585565.1. Classification (NCBI taxonomy): domain Eukaryota; kingdom Fungi; phylum Ascomycota; class Eurotiomycetes; order Chaetothyriales; family Herpotrichiellaceae; genus Capronia; species Capronia epimyces. Next base: position 1,118,243 of record NW_006912914.1, read on the forward strand.
CATCACGCGACACCTCGCAGCCAAGGGCGCCAACGTGATCGGTCTGTACACGTCGGACTCGTCGACCCCGGCCGCAGAAGCAGCCGTCAAAGACTTGTCGTCCAAATATGGGGTCAAGATCGTGCCGGTCAAGGCCGATCTCATGAAGCCGGAAGAGGCGGGCCAGGCGCTGGTCGAGGCGGCCAAGGCCAACTTCGGCGGCAACGTGGTCATAAACATCCTCGTGAACAACGCCGGCGTCGGGGGGGACTACCCTCTGGGCGAAGTACCCATTCCCGAGTTCCACCGCATGTACGCCGTCAACGTCCTGGCCCCCCTCGTCATCACCCAGACCCTCCTGCCCTTCCTGCCCCACGATCGGTCGGGACGCATCGTCAACATATCGTCCGTCGCCTCGACCATGGGCTTCAAGACCCACACCCTGTACGGCGGCACCAAGGCCGCGCTCGAGGCCATGACCCGGACCTGGGCACGCGAGCTGGCCGAGCGGGCTACCGTCAACGCCGTCAACCCAGGCCCTGTCGAGGGCGACATGTACTTTGCGGCCGGCCGGGACTTCTGGAAGCAGCTCGACCCCTTCCAGCAGACGACCCCGCTGTCGGCCGTGCGTGAGGGTGTCGACAGCCCCGAGCTGGTCAAGATATGCAACGAGAATATGTGGGGCCGCCGTCCTGCGTACTGGAGCGAGGTGGCCGCCATTGTCGGCATGATATGCGGCGAGGATTCGGCATGGTGTACCGGCAGCATCGTCAACGCCAACGGTGGCCTCAGATTTACTTTGTGACGAGTGAGAAGGAAAAGACACAGAACACCTTATTTACCAGAGTCGAAAATGCATGAGCTTTTGTTTACGCGCCATGGTCTGCAAAATCCAGACCACGGACTCGGCACTTGAGTCGGGGGTGGCCCAAGGCTTTACCATGACGAGCACGTTGTCGAGGATGTTGGCGATGTCGGGCACGAGATGCTGAAGCGAGGGGCTCCGCGAAGCAAGAACAAGGACAAGAACGGCGGAAAGACAGCTGCCACCCCGCAATATTAGTAAGACCCTGATGAATGCCACAGTGAAGGCTCTACTCACGCTTTGATCGTCATCCACGTGTACTGCGTCCTTTCTTTCAAGACGTAGCTTGCAGTCTCGAGATAGTTCCGACAACTCTCGACGCAAATCTTGCTGTACTCGAGCACATACGGCGGCGGTTGGCCCTGGTCGGCCGTCGTCGTCGCCATGTAGATCAGGCACGGCCGCGAGATGATATGCTTGGCCGACCAGTAGCGCAGCCGTAGCCAGACCTCGAGTTTGTCGCGGGGCACGTTGTGCGACAGGTCCGGCTTCACCACGTGCGGCAGGTAAAAGTACCACGACTCGAGCTGCCGGGCTAGCTCATTGACCATGCTCTCTAGCGAGGCCATGGTCGACGCGGACCCGGGCGACCGGGCGAAAACGTCGACCGGGCCTGCCGTGAAGCCGGACGAGCCCGGCCGGACCATGCTGCCTCTTCGACCGCCGCCGGTGTTGCTGTTGGACGCGTAGATGGCGTTGTGGATTCGGTTAAGCAGCCGCCGGATCGAGCACAGGGCTAGGAACATGAGTCCATAGCGGTCACCGAGGTCATCCAGTCCGGGGAAGTCCATGCAATCGATGGTCACCTCGATTCCACTGCGCGGAAGGTGGAGTTCCGCCAGGGTATCACTTTACACCTTCTGTCAGTCTTTGTTTCAAGTCGTCCACGGTCAAAGAGTCATATTGTACTGACCATTCAAGAAGGAAACAGGTCCAGCACAGCCGTTCGGTGACGTGACTGCCCAACGCGCTGGGGGTTCGGGTGGTGGACCTGTCCAAGTCATCAATGATGAGGCTCCGAGATCCCGCCTCGGGCTTGAGCGTTCACCAACTTACTTGGACAAGACTTGCAATTTACTCGAGGCCATGTAGGCCAGTCTCCAAGCTGGCAGGGGCTTCGTCAAATAGCTCAGGTACAGCGAGGCAAACACCAGCCCCGCGGGGAGCGAGACGATTGGTGAAAATCCCACCACCCACTGGTGGACCAAGATGCGGTGTGCGACTGAAAAGTACTCCATGCCGGGGATTTCTTCGTCCGGGGAGAAGTCGCGACTTTCGGCCAGCCGGGGCACGAGCTCTCCCAGGGCGAGAATGACCAGGCACAGGCCAACGTCACAAATGTCGTCGGCATCACCGTGGATCGCCTTCTTGAAGAAGGTCGTGAAGCAAGTCTCGTCGAGCACGGGGAAGCTCGGATGCATGCTGGTGAAAAACGCCGAGATGAGGGAGCGGCTGTGCTCTTGGTTGGCTTGGATGGCCTTAAGTGTGGATGCCACGTCTGGTGCAGATTCGAGCTGCGGGATGGAACTCCTCAAGGACTCGATTTGGTAGAAGAAGTCGTTGGGGTACTCGCCAATCAGGGTTTGGATCGGCTCCAGCGAGAACAAGCTGCCCGTGGTCGTTTGATGTCCAACGGGAATGATGATCGGGTCATCTTCGCCCCTAGTTCCTTGACTCTGGCTCTGGCCGACTTCTTGATCTCCACTCGTCAAGGCCATGTCCACAGCAGGGGGCTGGAAAGTCAGCATGGGTATTTGGAGACCTATGGACGAAAGCATGTTGGCAAACTGAACACTCCCTCCGGCCGGATCCCTGCTGTGCAAATCACCCGCCATGGCGGTGGGCTCACTCGTGGCGAACGGGACCATACTCGGAGGCGAAGCGATTGCATCTCCGGCGGCGATTTGAGACGATGGGTACTGTTGAGGTTGTTGGTATTGTGGCGGCGGCTGTTGATAGTCCTGCTGTGGTTGAAACGGCGGCGGCGGCTGTCGCTGTTGCTGGTGGTATGATGCTGTGGGAGAATGACTCTCATTCTCATACCCTTGGTCGTGCTGATGGTGGTCTGTGATCCCACCATCTTGTTGGCCCTGGGCTTGCTGCTGCTGCTGCTGCTGCGGTTGCGGTTGCTGTTGCTGTTGCTGTTTGAGAAGCATCTCCAACTCGTCGAGCCGGCGCAGGAGCACTTCATGCGCTTGGTCAGGATTGTGTCTTTGTCGCTGGTCAGTTCGGGATCGCACAGCCTGAGGCCCGGGGCTGAAGAGCCTGTGTGGCTTACTTCTCGCTGGAGGTAACGGGATACTCGCACTCGAGGCCCGAGGAAATGCAGAGTCCACATGCAGGTCGTTGGCTGTCGCATCGCCGTTTCCTGGTCGATCAGCAAGACACTCTCGCTAGACTTGTACCATGCGGCTTACCTGTGCCGGCAAAAGCTGCACGCCATCGAGGCCCGTTTTCGAGGAAATGACATGGCGCTGGCGGTCCCAGCCTGTCATGGCCCAGGAGTGAATCAGACGAGAGAGGGAGGAGGGAGAAAGAAAAGACGTCCGGAACTTGCAGTGGCAGAACTTGCACCTTGAAACCTTAGAATCTCTCTGCCCCACGCTGTTTGGACCCTGTTGACAATTTGGTGGCGAAAAGCCCCAGGGCAGTCTGAGGGGCTTAAAGGGGGGTGTTAGGGTGGGGGTTTATAAAGGCACTAACGGTCTACCCTAAGCCCACGCCTGACACTCCCCCTCCTCGCCTATCGCCTCCCAAGGCGTGGTGATGCCCACCCCGGCAGTCTAACTCTAGGTGACAACCTATCCGGCCTCTAACTAAGTCATTGACTGACTATACGATGCTATTCACACGCGTTGATAAGAGGCTGCGCTGGACAGCCATCCCTAACCAACTAGAATCCTCTCTAGATAGGTCGCTTTGGGCAGTCGGTGTACTGTGTATGCAGTCTATGCAGTCACATGCTGTTGTGGTGGGCACTGTACAGCAGTGTGCACTACTGTCATGATTTTCTTCGTTGCTATCTCTCCTCTCTGCCTCTCTTTCTGATCCAAGACTTGCAGCTTTCTTCTTTTGAACTCCAGTGCTCGCCGTGGGGACACCGGTGGACACATTGCCACGTTTAGACGATCCAGAGAAAACAGCAGCGGCAGACCGTGAGGTATCTTCTATCTGTCACGGCTTAAGACTTTCTCTAGAAAGGCTCAAAAAGATTGGCCGCCGCTTCGTCCGGGGTATTGAAGACGTTGACTTCCCACGCCGGATCGAAGGTATATGGAATGCCCCCGAACCTGGTGGGCTGCCTGCGCCCAAGGTTCAGTAGCGCGTCGTAGCTGTAAGCGAAGCGAGTCAGCCGTTTGCTCAAAACTTGCGGCTACAGACATAACCACGTAGACAAATCTACAGTCTGCCAATTGTACGTACCTTTGGTCGTCCAGATCGTAGACTTGAAAATTAGACTCGATGCGCGACGGCTTGACAGACTTGGGAAGGACCGAGAACCCACGCTGTTAGGCAAGTCAGTGGGTCAAGAACCAGCAGCAGAAGAAGAAGAAGAAGAAGGAAGTTTTCTTCATTGTTCTCTCACCTTGATCCCCCAGGATGCCAGCACTTGGCCGGCGTCTTTGTCGTCCTTTTTGGCAATGTCGGCCACCAACGGGTTCCCCAGCACCTTGACACCGCCTCGCGAGGCATCGCCCCCGAAAGGCATGTAGGCCGTGATGTGGATACCCCGGGGCGTGCAATAGTCGAGCAGCTCTTGTTGATTGAGGTAGGGGTGTGCTTCCACTGTCGTTGGAGGGCAGATTAGACAGACTGGACAGTTTCTGCATAACTTAGCAACTGACCTTGGTTGACCGCCGGTGTCACCCCGGTATCGTCAATCAATTTTTGAATGTGACTCGGTCGAAAGTTGCTCACTCCGATACTATGGTTTGGCTCAGCATCAGGACTCACTCACAGCAAGTCGCGCCTGGTCTCTCGAGTAGCATACCTCTTGACTTTGCCTTGTGCCTGCGCCTCGATGAAGGCCTTCCAGGTCTCGGACAGGCTGATTTCCTTGTCGAGAAGCATTTTACCCTTGCCATCGTGCGGCTCCAGCTTGATGCCATCCGCGGAGGAGGCATCTTCGACGGCCGCGAAGCTGACAGGCCAATGGACCTATCCTCTGTCAGTCGCCAGCGATCCTATTACTCCCTTCCAGAGGTGGAGCCTGTGCATACCAGATACAGGTCGAGATAGTCTGTTCCAAGATCTTTGAGGGTTTGGGCCAGCGCCTTCTTCACGTTCTCGGGTCGATGGTGACTGTGTGACAAGCCTCAGTATCACCCCTTTCCTTGCCTCCCCTCGAATTTATAGCCACCACGCAGACTCACGAGTTCCATGCTTTGCTGGTGATGAAAATTTCCTCTCTCTTGAACCCCGGCTCCTTGGCTAGGATCCTGAGAGCGTGTCCAACCTCTGTCTCGTTCTTTGGGAGAGTCAGTGTGTGGTGTCGCAGATGGTTGGCTCACGAGCCCAGCGTACCCGGTAGAACTGAGCGCAGTCGAAATGGCGTATACCACATTTCCATCTGTGCAAGGCATCATCAGTATTGAACCAAAGCCAATGGACTGGGCTAAGGCTCCACGAACCCTGCTACAACTGCATTGGTGACCTCGCTGGGTGCAGAAAGGTATGTGCCCAGACCATTCAGGGGAATTTCATTCCCATCTAGCAACTTCGCCTTGCGCTTCTGTATTGGGACGTCGAGCATGGTGAGGAGAGGAATGGTCCAGGTATGATCTGGGATTTACGACGTTCCAACTAACAGAAATATCTACTATGTAAATGCTCTTGTTTCCTCCGTCTCTGCCACTGTCTAACGTACACACACACATACACACAAAGACAAGCAAGCCCAATTGTTACCTCATCAACACTCCCCGCCGTTTCTTTCACACAGCCCTTCAATCATGGGGCCTCCAGCCGCCGCTCTTCTCGGGCATCTGGTGGAGATCATCCGCCATGGCGCTGTCGAGACTCGACAGGAACTCCGATACGGAGTACTACAGGTCGTGAAGCTAGAGGGCTGCCTTCCTTGTCCCCCATTCCCCCTTGCCAATGACCCGCAACCGCCACCGCACGACCCACAGTCTCGCGAATGTGGCGGGATCAAATCCGCGGTAAAATATCGGGTAACAGGTAGCTCTCCACTAAGGCCTGCGATAAGTTTTGGCGATTAATGGTCAAGCGGAATTACCGCCCACGTCCGCCTGATGGCTCCGCGAGGCTGAACCTGCTGGACGCCCGACAGGCACGGAGTTCGGATGAGCACGTAAAGCAAGAAACCATGACACCATGACAATTTCCCCAGAAGTACTCCGCCTAGGACTACCAAGGTATGTGGAATTTGCTCCACAATCCAAGCGTCACGTTTTAGTTGGTTGGCTGAAGGTCATCGGATCACAGGGACACTCGGCAGAGGTCCCAAAACGCATCAATTCACGGCGGCCATTATCGCCTGAATCCACGTTGCATAGGCGACAACTTACGGAGATGTCACGGCCTCAGAAACCCATCATGTCTCTTTCATGTTTTGGAGGAGACTCGGCACGGGTCCGACTCACAGGCCTCGCGACTATGCATGGCACGTGGGTTGTTTGTATTTTCTCCGAGTTCCAGCCTGTAGAAGCAACTACATGGAAGGCTAAGGTCGAGACTCGACATCATCATTGCTCTTCCGATGATCCGCGAGACCGTAGACCGCCAGACGGTTTCCAGGAATCCTCGGTTGGGGATGATTCCTGTACACTTGGGCTGCAACTCAAAGGCGAATTCATGGGTTGTAACAGCGAAGATGGGTGCTGACCTGATTACATGCTATAGGCTCTGAGGCACTCTGAGCGGGGGAAGCAACAGCAACCGAAACAGGAAACAAACTATAGACGACTCTAGATAGCCTTGTCTGCCCTCCTATGGTCACGCTTCCTCTAAAAACCTAACTGGACGGTTCCATCGAGACAGTATTTGTCCGATGAATTGCTCAATGGTGATTCGTTGGCGGAAGGCCACCTTTGGCCATCTGCTTGGGACCCAGGGGCGAATGTGTATGGAGTACATACATGGTCCCTGTTCAAGTCAACCTGCCCTAGAGGCAAATGGATTCGTGACAAAGCGGCGGGTCTGGACAGACACACGAAGTAATCACACATCAACCTTGTGAGACGGCCCGCCTACCCACCAAGCTGAGGGTGCTAACTCAGCCTTTCGGGCCTGGAGAGTCATAGGGGCCCTACCATGCAAGGCCCTCCAAGCTGGCGGTATCGTAGTTGTATTGACTGGCCACCCCTTTTCGCTGTGAGTTCTGAAGACCAGCTGGATATATTCCTCACGAATAGAAGGGTCTTTACGTTTTTGTCAGAAGGAACATCCCCTATTTGCAGCAAAAGGAAGAGAGACCGTGGCGACCATGGTGGCCAACACTTCCAAAGCGCGGCACTATGACGCCGACGATCTGGTTGCCGTCAACACGCTGCGCGCTCTATCTGTAAGTCTCCTTTCCGGCCAGGAACAGGACTCTGCAGAAGAGATATGTCGTGCTAAGTTAGTCACGGGGTTGCGTTCATCATAGGTGGACATGAGTTACGCAGCCAACTCTGGCCATCCCGGAGCCCCAATGGGGATGGCGCCCCTTTTCCATGTCCTTTTCAGTAAGATGGTCAGTGATGCTTGCATGCTTGAAGAGAAAATATGATACTAAACCCTTCCAGAAATTAAACCCGGATACCGACAAGGACTGGGTCAACCGGGACCGTTTTGTCTTATCAAACGGTAAGGCAAGCCCTGGAGGAAGTGGTGATTTTCTTCTCAGCTCACACTTGAAGGACACGCTTGCGCCTTACTGTACTCGGTCCTCCATCTCTTGGGTTACAAGATTACCTTGGACGACCTCAAGGCATTTCGGGTGAGAGCTTGACCCTCGATCCTGACCCTCGATCCAGGTCATCAGAACCATCCCCCTAACAAAATCCACAGCAACTAGACAGCAACACGCCGGGCCATCCTGAAAACACCCACACGCCTGGCGTCGAAGTCACCACAGGGCCATTAGGACAGGGCTTTGCGAACGCCGTGGGCCTTGCAATCGCCCAAGCCCACCTGGGGGCGACGTACAACCGTGCAGGGTTCGATCTGTTCAACCACAAGACCTTTGTGGTCTTTGGAGATGGGTGTGCCATGGAGGGCGTTGCCTCGGAGGCTGCTTCGTACGTACTTGGTCGTGGACGGACTAACTAGTTGCCCAGCTGAATCATTGTTTCCCTCAGGCTCGCCGGGCATTTGCGATTGGAGAACCTGATTGCTCTGTACGACGACAACCATATCTGCATCGGTAAGAGAGCAACAGAGGCGCCAGGAAACCAGTTCCGGGAGAATCTGACATCCGAATGACAGATGGTGACACCGACAGCACATTCACCGAAGACGTCTTGAAGCGCTTCGAGGCCTATGGCTGGCATACTGAACACGTCCCCGACGGTAAGCGGCAAAGCAGCTCGATTGTCGACTTTTTCAATGGCTCATGCACGCTGCTTCTAGGTGATACCAACCTTGGCGCAATCGATGCGGCCATTGAACGTGCACTTGCAGTTCGAGGAAAGCCTACCGTCATCAAAGTGACCACGACTATCGGGTATGGCTCGTCATTGCAAGGGACCGCCGCCTGCCATGGATCGCCCCTGAAGATGGACGACCTGAAGCAATTCAGACAGAAGTTTGGCATCCCCGAAGAGCCCTTCACCGTCCCAAGCAAGTAAGTTTGTTGCCGCTCCCGTACCGCAGACCAGGCCTGACCGGCCTACTTCTCAGAGTCTACAAAGCCTATCAAGAATATGCGCTACGGGGTAAGAACGCGGAATCTCAGTGGCAAGAGTCCTTTACCGCGTATGAGGCGAAGTATCCGGAGCTCCACCAAGAGCTGTCGCGGCGCTTGAGTGGTGGTCTCCCTCAAGGTTGGGAAGACAAGGTAGGAGTATACAGGATGCCTGGGAGGACTCAGTTGCTGACTTGGGTTTGATAGCTACCAGTTTACAAGCCTGGAGACTCGGTGAGCCCTTCTTATTTTAGAATGTCGATACTATGGGTTGCTGAACCTTCTCTCAGGCCATCGCGAGTCGAGATCTTTCCGCAAAGGTGCTCGCTGCTCTTCAAGCTTCGCTGCCAGAGATGTTATCGGGATCAGCGGACTTGACCTCCTCCAATAAAACCATCTGGAAAGGAGCTGTCGATTTCCAACCGCCCGGGCATGTGGCCGTTGGATCCTATCAAGGCCGATATCTACGCTGGGGAGATGAGTAAACTTCTTTCCAATGCTTGCGGTGCTTGACTGACTCTTGACTTTACTGAGGGAACACGCCATGTAAGCGACCGCTGACAACGTTGTTGATGAGTGAGGAATGCTTCTGACCGTACGACTGATAAGGGGTGCCGCCATGAACGGGCTCGCTGCATATGGCGCGAATCTCATTCCTGTCGGAGGCACTTTTCTGAACTTTGTGGCCTATGCTGCCGGGGCGGTTCGTCTGTCTGCGCTGAGCCAGCTGCGCGTGATTTGGATCGCGACACACGACAGCGTGAGTTCTCTTGTCTACTTCGTGTCTGTGGTAAATGCTAGAATTCAGTCTAGATTGCCCTCGGCGAAGACGGCCCGACCCACCAGCCGATAGAAGCCCTGGCTCACTATCGAGCAATGCCAAACTTGCACGTCTGGCGTCCTGCAGATGGGTGAGCAAAAACAGATCAATTCGTGTAAGGCTGAGCCTCCGATTTTGCTAACTCTAGAGTCTAGAAACGAATGCAGTGCCGCCTACTATGTTGCACTTAAGTCGAGCAAGACCCCTTCTATCCTCGCGTTAAGTCGACAGGGCTTGCCTCAGCTCCAGGGGAGTTCCATCGAAGTGGCGAGTCGAGGTGGATACGTCTGCTACGGAGGTCAGGTCGGCGAACAGCGAGACATTACGCTCGTCTCTACTGGCTCCGAGGTACACAACCAAGTAAAATCCTTGTTGTTTCCAGAGCTGATCGATATAGGTTGCCACTTGCATTGAGGCGGCTGCCATACTTGAAAAGAGTCATCAGCTCAAGGTGTCTGTTGTGGTGAGCAAGATTATACCCCTCCACCGTTACTCGTCCATGTTGGAGTACAGCTGCTCACTCGTTGGCCTGGTAATAGAGCATGCCTTGCCAGGAAGTCTTCGACGCTCAACCTGAAGAGTACCGGCTATCGGTTCTACCAGCAGGTGCCCCAGTCATGTCGGTGGAAGCTGCATCGACCCGGGGGTGGGAGAAGGTCTGTCCATATGTCACCGATTCTGCCCGGACTCCTCGCTGATATAGGTCTCTCAGTATTCGCAAGAGCAATTCGGTATCGACGAGTTTGGCGCAAGTGCACCCTGCGATGCGTAAGTGCCTGTCATTAAGCTGAGGCTTTTTCATTGCGGCTTGCTGACTAGATGCCTGCCGCAGCCTGTTCAAGAAGTTCGACATTACTCCTTCTGGTGTGGCCAGTCGGGCTCTGGAGACGGTTTTCTTCTACCAAGGCACCCAGAATCTCCGATCTCCCCTCCAGAAGGCATTGCAGAAGACTCGTCCATGAAGAATGGCCTTCTATGGCTTGGCTCGCCTAAGATGAAGATCATCACAAGTCGTACGGCACATTGGAGTGACCAGATCCGCCTTGAGAGGCAAAACAGTAGTAGCTTTTGGATGTTTAGACAAGCTGAAGTTAGATTAGAAATCTCACAAAAGCATGTATTTCTTTCTAAAAAAAAAAAGAAAGATTCAGATCTAACAGGGTTGTATCTCATTCGTATAAAAAGAGCGCAGTAAAGCTGGAGATTATCATGCAATTTTCGCCTTAGACCGTAAAGTTAAGGTCGCGTGCAGGATATTTCAAAGTCAACATAATGCTCCTCGCTACAAAGCTTCAATGGCAGTAGATTTCGGTCTAAGTGAATTACCAGACCTTGAATATGACTCCTGGCACCTCCTGACACCTTGGACGACATAGTACAGGGTGGGCTTTTGTCATGGGGTCTTCCGACTTGGGCTTTAGCAACGTAGGAGGTCCATACGACGAAGGCGGGGCTCGGTGGAAATAGGTGGAAGTCAACTCAGGCTTTCCCCGCCGCCAGCGCTCTAAACCTCCAGAGCGTCGGAACTTCGGGCTGTTGGATTTATTGTTACCCGAAAAAGACCAGTAAAGACAATCCTAGAGTGGATAATTAGAAACAAAGCCTCCTCCTTTCTATTGAAACGTCTGGTCTAGCAGAGAAGAACCAACTTTCCTAGTGACATTCAATTCTGATACATTGATAGCCCCCTTTCCTTGACCTGCCTGGCCCTCTCTACCGCTCAAGAGGAAACATTGAACAACATGACTTCTCCCCAGGAGCTGGTCCAACTGGACAATTTCCAGGACATCTTCCAACTTAAGGGCAAGATCGCCGTGGTGACGGGCGGATCGCGAGGTCTGGGTCTACAGACGGCGAGCGGGTAAGTCGACCTCTCGGTCAATTTTGGCTGCTCTGTCAAATCCCTGATCTCGTGTTTTCTCTCTCTCTTTTTAGCTTTCTGCAAGCCGGCTGCTCCAAGGTCTATCTGGTGGCGAGAACGGCAGGGGACCTGACGGCGGCCGCCGACGCGCTCAACGGCCTGTCAGCGCCTAGCAGAGCTGCCGACTTCAAGGCCATCCCGATCGTGGCCGACATCTCGACCTACTCCGGGTGCATTCAGATGGCCGAGGAGATTGCAAAGACGACCGACCACATCGACATCCTGATCGCCAACGCCGGGGCCACCTTTATCGGCAAGTTCGACGATTACAAGGCCGACGACTTCGCCAACGTCATGAACGTCAACGTCAACAGTGTCTTCTTCTCGACTCAGAAGTGAGTGCAAGCAACACCCTAAACCTCTTGTGTTTGCTTCGGCTGATTCTCGTCTTAACCTCTCCCCAGATTGACTCCGCTTCTGGAGGCTGGAGGCACCGTGCAAGATCCTTCTCGGGTCATCATGGTCTCGTCGGTGGCCGGCGTCGTCATTGGGGACGTGGGTGATCATGGCAGTAAGTTTTGATCGGGTTTCACCTCTTGACTTTCCGATTTTTCTCCCACCATGATCGAACCTAAGACACCACAAAGCTGACAAATTCTCTCGTAGCTTACGCCTATGCAGCGTCCAAGGCGGCCGTGGTTCACCTGATGCACAACTTGGCCGTCGAGCTGGGCCCGAGACACATCACCGTCAACGTCGTCGCTCCCGGCATCATCCCGACCAAGATGAGTGGCCCTCTGATGGCCCGCCACGGTGGGCTGGAAGCCGTGGCCAAGCAGGTTCCGGACCAGAAACTAGGCTCCAAGGAGGATGTTGCCGGTACCATGGTCTTCCTGTCGAGTAGGGCGGCTCGTCACATCAACGGTGCCACCATCGTCCTGGACGGAGGGAGCTTCTTGGTCCGAGGATGCGCCTAGCAGGTGTTGGGCCGGGGAACTGAAAGGAGGAGAAAGGATAAACAAGCCACAATCAGTATACAAACAACCAGAATAAGCGAAGTAAAAATTGGCCGAGTCATCATACCATAGAAGCCTTGCTTTTGCTGTAACAGCTCAAACGCCGCCAGAGATAGTTTATCAGAGACTCACACAGCATCTTATTGTGTATCTAAGGTCTTCGACATATCTCAGCCGTTCATAGACGCGTAAGTAACGTATCTACTCACTTCGCTCGAACCATAAATCACACAGTAATCTCAACACTCCGTTCAACCACCAATTCATCGACTTCTAAGCACCTTCTTCCCTCGTCAACTTGTCGGCCGCTTCCACGTGGAACGTGACGGCTTCAGCCTCGCCGTCGACAGGTATGGCGGCGCGAGCCCGGCGAACTGCATTGTTACCGTCGAAGATGCCATCGATCTCTTCGATCGTCAGTCCTTTGGTTTCGGGGAAGCCAAAATAGATAAGAACTGAGTAGACGGCCAGGATGGCGACGTAGACCCCGTAATACTTCCAGGAGATGGCGGACAGGATGATGGGATTCACCCACTGGTTGACCGCGTTCGCCGAGCCTTGGACAATGTTGTAGATGGCCTGGCCCTTGGTACGTAGTGTGTACGGCAGGATCTCGACCGAGTACATATTAGACAGCGGCGTCCAAGCGATGGTATAGAAGCCGAAGTAGATAAAGAGGAAGGGGATGACGGCGATACCCAAGCTCTTGGTCCCTTCCTTGGCGTAGGAGCCCGAGAGCGCCATGACGATGGAGAATGAAAAGAGCATGCCGACGGTCGACAATAGCCAGAGAGGTCGCCGTCCGACTTTTTCGACCGACAGGGCGGCGGTCGTCGAGACAACCACTGTGATGGTACGAGTCAGTATGGGCTTCTAGACATGGGACAAGATCTGGCTTGGACCTACAGTTCCAGCATTGGAGGCCAAGGTTGACACAAGCCTGTTGGCGAGTGGACTTGATCCCCAGGTTGTTGAGAATCGGGGACAAGTAGTACGAGACGATACCGTTGCCGACCCAATTCGTACCGATGGCGATAGCGACGAGTATGAACAGTCGGTGGCGGTTATTTGGCTTAAGGTAGTCCAGATAACCTCCCTGCTCGAGTTCCGCCTCTGCTTGCAACGTCCTCAAGATCTCTTGGTGCTCGAGTAGAACGAGCTCGTCGGCTTCACCGCCGTTTGTGTGGTATTTGACCAGGACCTGGAGAGCCTCCTCGGCCCTGCCGTTCTTTGCGAGCCACTGAAACAACATACTTTAGCCTCGCGATCATAATCAGGTGTGTCGATCATCTTACCCTAGGTGACTCAGGCATTGTCACCGTCATTAGAAGAGTGGCCACCGGCCCAACGAGCTGTAGGTAGCATGGGATGCGCCAGGATTTGCTTCCGTTCAGGCTGCGGGTACCTAAGCAGATTGAGGCCGAGATCACAGCGGCGATGTAGTAAATGGTCGTGTCTAGTTTCCCCCAAAACCATGTCAGCCGCCAAGTCCTCTCTGTCTCGATAATTTCGGCCTTTTGGCTGCTGTCGCTTCTTATGTATTTCACTCACACAAACTGCCGATCTGAGCTCGAAATCGGGGATGGGCGAACTCCTGGAGCAGGGTCGGCGCAATGGTCAGGCCCATAGAGATTCCCACTCCCATCAGTGCTCGCCCTGCAATGTACATGCCCAAACTCGTGGCCGCCGAGTTGACAATGGCCCCCGCGCTCTGGATCACCATTGTTAGCCGGACGAATGACTTGCACTCTCGTGGAGGCCATGACTGCCTGGTGGGCGACTCACATTGATGGCGATGCCGGTCCAGACAGCCCAACGACGGCCAAATCGTGAAGCTATCATCTCTGCGAAATAAGGCGCCACGAGGCCAGGAAATAGCGCGGCCGAGTTCATCAGCCCCAGGGTATTGCCCTTGGGGTGGTGGAAGAACTCCTGCCAGGCATCGATCGTCTGCAGACCATTGAAAAGGCTTCCGTCATCTAGTGAGAGAAGAGCATGAGCATTGGACTGCGCGTCTTGTCTGTCTGGGACGAGCGAGCGAAGCAAGGCACATAACTTACATCCATTGAAAAAAAGAGTGCCGCACAGGCCAATACAGTGAAAAACATTCCAGCGCAACGCTTGGCCGACATGTTAGCAAAACACCCCCTACCAAGTGTGGAATAAGATCCCTGGCGAGGGGAGTCTTGGCCATACCAGGGTCCAACCACCAGTTGCTATTGGTGTTGTTTGCACATCTCTTGTAATTGTTGCGTGTTGGAGCGGGTGCAGGGGCCTGCACACCTCCCATGTTGAAGGTGTGTATGTCCTTGGTACTTGAGAAAGAGATTTCTTGGTAGAGATGGTCACCTGGATGGTGTGTACTGTGTAAGGAGGTCACGGTACTTGGTGCTGCCAGGTGAAAATGTAAAAGCCTGGTGGGTTGACCCGGACATTCGCTAGATTTTTATACAAACCGTAGGAGCCGGTCCATTGGAATAAGAAGCCCCCTAGAGCCTCCACGGTGCCTATGGTGCTCGGCTATAGAGGCGTCTGGGGGGCGAATGATGGGGTTGGATCCGTGGAGTCTTTAGAGGCGGGGTTGGGGCTGGTCGTAGATGGCTCCCGCCTCTGATTCTTAGGTTAAGGTTGGCGAGGCCCCGCGGCTTCGGGGGACAAGAGGGGCAAACTATCCTTAAACACCTGGGAACACCTGGCGGTTTACCGCCCGCCTACCTAGCCCGTCGCTACCGCCTCTCCGTTGTTAACAAGCCGCCCGCACGACTCTCAAGCGGACATGTTCTGGCACTCCTCCGCCCCCCCAGCGAGCGAATAAGCCTACTGCCCTGCTGACTATGACGAGTTGTGGCTGTGATAGCTTATTCACTAATCAAACATACCCCCTGAGTTTGTACGGGTGGCGATTCCCAGAATCCGTAATGGGGTAGGGCAGGAGGATTTTTGTGTCCTCGTGACGGTTCGACCTGATAGGGAATATTGTGTCGTGAGGTCCCGAGAAAATACGAGCTCTCCCACCGCACTCGCCTTATAGTAGCAGACAGAGGTATGGTCATTAGTGCTGTGTCCTGCTCCTATATTGCAGTCAAGGCCGGCTTAGGACAAGGCTGCGTGTACAGGCTTATCAAAACGCTTCTTGTCACGGTTGGGCCATCATACAAGGCACATAACACTATATAACCTAGTAGGCCACGTGGCTATAAAAGCTTAGTATGCGGAAGGCTCTGTTCAGTCTCGGGGCCATGTTCTTCGAGTCACGCCTCTGTCCCGACGGAGTTTCCGCACAGAACCTGTTGGGCGTTGCCATAAAGGTCGTGACAACCCAAGACCATCTTCCAATCACATCCAAATCTTCGGCCGATTGGTGTCGCACGCGGAAGCCTCTGTCTTCCCAGGCGGAGCAGCTCGCTGGCTTGGCCTTTCTGATAGATGGCGCGCTGTCGTTTGTTCCACTGATGCACGACCACAAATTCCTCGACGATGCGGCAGCTTGTTCATCACTCGACTTCGCCCTGAGGATCTTTGCAGACGACTTCGACCTTAACACATGGCACTTGAAAGAATACACAACAACCATTGCGAACGGCGGACTGACGTATTCCGAGGGTGGACTGTGGGATGCTCATGGGGCCATGGTTGCTTCCATGACCCAGCACAACATCCTGAGGCCCAAGAAGGGTACGGGAGCAAATCTCTAGCTTTGGAGTCCTAGAGTGATGGATTCATTGTTGAAACTGTCTACCGGTTGGTCTTCTTGATACACTTCCTGCCAACCTAAAGCCATCACGGGAAACAGATCCGACACCCAGTCACTTGAGTCTCTTCTTCAGCTCTTCTCTGGCCTGATTACACATCTTTCCAACGTCGAAATTTGCGATAATCCCATTCCTGGTGTTGATATCCGCCTCGATTTTAGCGAAATCCCTGCCGATACCTTGTGCTCGCCATTCGTAGCAATCACCGATATGCCGACTACTCTGGACGAGCCATTGGCCCCTCTCCTTTCTTTCGGCATTAAAGGTCTCAAAAACAGCCTCGAGATCCTGCGGCTCTATAACACATTCATCGGCCAGGAGCTCGGCCAGGACAGCGCTATCTTCGATGCAGAGCCCTGCTCCCGCACCATGATGAGGGGAGGTTGCGTGGGCCGCGTCTCCAGATAAGCATATTCGACCCTTATAAAATGTCGGTACTGGATGCTCGCCTAGGTCGAAGATGGCCCACTTGGACATGGTTAGCTATGATCGACCCTGCGGATTTCAATTGGAGTTCTTACTACGTCCAGATCAGGATTCGTGAGTTTCAACAGGTTCAGAACATTCGACCCATATTCCCGAAAATCGAGGAGAGCATCTTCTCGTTTAGCAGCCTTCGTAAGCCTGTTGGAGTCAGGCCAGTCTTCTGAACTTGTTCGGAATGCCACGATATTGAGAGTCTGGCCATGGTTGACTGGGAATGTCAATACGTGGCCATTCGGCCCCATCTTCAGATCGGTCAGTCAGACTTCGCTTTAGGTTCATAACCTCGATGGACGCAACTCACATGCATGCACGCATTCTGCGCCAATTCCTCCCCGACAGCATCCACCGCCTGCGTCATAGGCACTAGGCCTCTATATGCATACTTGTGGGTATAGACCGGATAAGCAGAGGGATGTTCGCGGCCAACAATAGCCTGCCTCACTATCGACTTGATGCCATCGCAACCGATTACCGCATCAGCGCTGGCAGTGGTGCCGTCCTCAAACTCCATCCTCACTCTACCATCACTATCCTCTGTCAGGCTCTTCATCTTCTTCCCAAATCGGGCAATGTCTTGCGGAACGAGCTTGACCATCTCATCTAGATAGCGTGCGCGATGGACACCGCTCTGGCCTAGGCTGCTGGTGATGCTGAATGCAATCTCCTGCGCTTTACTACCTGGTGGCGGATCTCTTAGGCCATCCAGATAGTCGAACCATACTTTCTGCTTCGAGGGCCAGACGTTGCGCGTACACACTCTTTCAAAGGCTTCATAGATCCCTCGGTGACATACTTTCATCGCTTGCACAGCATTGGGAGTGAATGAAACGCCGGCTCCGATTTCGCCAAATTGAGGCGCCTGCTCATAGATGGTGACCGGGACCTGTCGGTGGTACAATGCAATGGCCAGCGTGAGACCTGCAATGCCTCCGCCAACTATGGCGATCTCGAAATTCTTCTGCTTCTGCATCTTGACTGTGTTGGACGGCTGTGTTGGGCCTTGGAGATGGTCCCTGATCAATGACAGCCGGTTGCCTCCAGACATTATTCTAGGCGTCGTGGCCTACAGGAGACTGCACATTTGCGAATGAAATATGAATCTACCCAGCCGACACCGTGACGGGTCCATTGCAGAGAATCCAGGGCCCGTCACCATCGGGTCTGTACTTGTCAGCTCCACGTGTTCTCCGCATGTCATCCGCATGTCCACATTCCCATCCCGATCCCGCACTCGCACCCCGACCCGATCTTGATCCCGCCTCAAATCTCCGCCCCAGCCCCAGCCCCGGTTCCGACAGAATCCGGGAACAAACATGGAATCTTGGGGAAGAGCCAGCTGACCTCATGCGAAGTGAATGCCGAGTTTCTGGTTTTGCTAACAGATTGAGGTTCGCTGCTCGGGAATTCCAGACAGGTGTAGGCTGTGAACCATGTATCACTAGGCGTTAAATCCTTGGATCCTGGGTGCGCCCGTTACTCCATGCGTCACTGGGAAGACAGAAATGATTCCTGGTAAGAGTGCGTGTCATATAGCTACATCTGGACGCCTTTTCAATTCCACAAGCTATATCTAAATGCTTCCTCATGCTGTTACGTAGTGATGGCGACTTTAGCCACAGCTGTTCCAGCTGGTATCTTTATTCAATTCCGTCACTGGACACGACCAAGGACACTACGACAGCCGTACATAGACCGTCTTTGTCTCGGTCCATGCGTACAAGCCCTACACATATTAGGAGAGTGCGGAACGGAATGTGTTTCCGTCCCCCGTCCCCGCTAGGTCGGTGCGAAACGCATTCCGTTTCGTACCTCCGCCAATCGCCTGGCGGCGTAGTGGTCTCCACCCGACCACGAATACATGAATGCGTTTCATTGGTCGTAGGCACGATAGAGGAACGATTACCGATATCGATAGGACGCGTCGTGAGTATTTCTAGCCATCGACGCGTGCGAGTATCTCAAGTACAGAATTTATGAAGCTTATTAGCACTAAATCGATAGCACTAAATTTCTCGTGAAGATGAAATGGTCAGATCTCTCCGCGGTCGAAAGACAGACCCGTCTTCAATCTCTTCATCTCGAGATCGTCGAGTGTGTTCTCGCCGATCGTCGTTCTCGATCTCTCTTGATCTGTCGCGTCTGTGGTTATGTTCTCTCGACACAGGCGAATAGTGTCAATAAGCATCTAAAAGAGAAGCACCAACTCCCTGCGGCTCGACATCAAGGGTTAACCACCTTTCTTCGTTCGCTAGGGCTTTCAGATCCTCGAGATCTCTCTCTACCTAAGGACGATCTCCCGCCATTTCCTCACTTAACGATTCGACTAGGCTATAGCTGTTCGAAATGTCCATATCGCAGTCTTAACTATAAGCTCGTCGGCGATCATATTACCGCGCGACACCTCGATCTTCGTAACTCCGGCCAATGGACTCGAGATTATATTCGACCCGTCTCCCTTCAGAGCTGGACTCTTAGTCCTCCTCAAGGCTATTGGATCGTTCACTCTAGCTATTCTCCTCTCGATCAACAACGTCCCGAGGTTTACGATTCGGTCGATACTTCTCCTCGCCGGGGTGATCATATTCAGCAACTTCGAGAGAGTGAACAGACTTATCTCCGGCAATGTCTACCGCCCGCTTCCACTCTCGCGCGCGAGTCTCAGAGCTCCGACACTCTATCAATCTGGCTTCGCCGAACGAGATGGGTCGAGACCTACGCACATGCCTGTCGAGAATTACTCGTTGCCCTTCCTCTTCCCCCGAAAAGTGCTAAGTCCGATCGATTTCTCGCCCAAGTCAACGAGACCGACCTCCTAAGTCCTCGAGGTGACGAGCGCAAACTTCGCCAAATAGGTCGAGCCCTCGATCGTCTCTTTATTCGCTATAAAGAGACCGCTCGCGCCACTAATACCGGTCTAAGACATTAGCTCGCTAGTTATAATCCTTATCGACCGTACCGGTATCCGTTTAAGTTACCTAGTCGCTTAAGTCGCCAAAGATATTACGGTACCTGGAAATGATTTATCTTCTTCGTATTTCGTCTCTATCGACTAAATCCCGAGACTCGACAAGCTTAGGTCGATTTCTGCTTTACGATAGAGTAGCAGCGAGTTATTAAACGAGTCTAGAATAATCGGAACTTTAATTTCACTGACGAAGAAGACGAAGAAGAGGAAGAAGACGAAGAAGAGGAAGAAGACGAAGAAGAGGAAGAGGACGAAGAGGACGAGGAGGACGAAGAGGACGAGGAGGACGAAGAGGACGAAGAAACGAAGGAGGAGGAGGAGGAGGACGACGATAATAATGAGAGTTAAACTCCTTTACTTAACGACGCTCTTCTTCAACTAAGTCTAACATTAATTAAAGAGGAACTTATCGATGGTCGTCCAGCCTCCACGCTTCTCGTCTTTTTCTCCGGTCTCCTCGGTCTCAGTCCCGGCGGCTAGGTTTTTCGACAGCCCGGTAACTACACCTCACATCTTTCCGCGTTAATCTACTATATTCGTCTTCTTTCCCTGGAATATGCCCTTCCCTTAACCTCACACCGCTCTCTTAGCTGGTCTAAGCGGCCGCGACGTGGACAGTATTAACGGTTTCGACGACTTCAACGTCGTCTCCTCTATTTCGGAACCCCGACGCCGATGGGAGAGATTCTCAGCCTTCGCGCGTATAGCCGTAAAATCTCCCGAGCCTAGGGTGGCGCTTTTAAATTCTTCTAGAGCGACGACGGCTAGATCGTCACGTGGGATTAATTCACCTACACCCTTATTATGTTTCGGCGGCTTAGCCAGCAGGCCCTCGATTCGGCCCGTTAGAGCTACTAAAGGTTAATGTACGACTAGTAGCCGCCGGTAGACTTAAGTGGCGTTCGAGATCGATTCACCTATCTCGAAGTAGGATATTACTTTCGCGTAGAGCCGCATAATAATCTCCAGGACGCCTATCTATCTCTCTCCGATCACGCCTGTGCCGCCGACGCCGACGGTCTAATAAATAGTACCGGCTGGGACCTCGCCGCCGTCGGCCGCTATCTCGCGCAAGAAGAGGCCTTTCGACGGGAGCTTCTGCTCTTAGTGTATCTCTTCGGTGGCCAAGCTCCTCGTAGGTCCGATCTTCTTCGAGCTACGTATGCTAATAGACCGACTTAGGCTCGTAGTATCTATATCTACGACGGGACGGTGGTGATTATAACTCCATCCGGTAAGAGTGCGCGCCGGAATCAATCCGACTTCCACTACGCCCGCTATCTCCCTCCTTCGGTGGCCTCCATCTGGTTTTAATACCTAGTTTACATCCGTCCCTTCGTCAACCTTCTTCGCCGTGTCTGTTTTCGATCCCAGCCCCTTAGTCGTTCTATCTAGGGCCTATAGTCGTCTAAAGTAACTATAATCACCGGGAAGACTATTAGCCAGCTTCTGAAGGTTCTCAGCCACTAGGTCTAGGGAGACCCTTTAACCCTAATATTATTCTAGTCTAGAACGATGATCGTTCTACGGTAAAATAGGGTCTTGGCGTTAAGGGTGGCTCTTCGTTCTAGTAGTTCTTCGTTCTATATATAAACTCTTACTAACTTAGGAACACGAAAATTCCACCGGTGATGTAGGATATTTTCTTATATCACCTTCATTACAGTAAAGTTTATCTATCTCAGTATTTAGGTTTAAAGCGCATGTCGAGTTCTCCCACCCAGCGAAGTCTCGAGCTTCGTAGCCCACGGCGCGGGTCGGTGGTGGTGGATGAAGTATTGTTAACAGGCGAAACAGTGCTGCAGGCCGCACCGACCCCGCCATTCAGATAGCTACGAACACTCCCACAACACGGCGTCGTTCTGTACGTCGAGCACCAGACATGCTTCACGTTAAGCAAGAGGCATAGCTTACAGCTACATCTACGTAAAGAGCATAATATGATGAAAGAGCGATTCAAAGAGGTAGAAGTATGGTTAGCAACGGAGAATTTGGCCGCGGAAGTGCACGCACCACCAGACAACACACCGCTAATTAGAGGGCTGCAATATATTGACGGCTGGCTGTACTCGATGCCCGACTACACTAAAAGAACCAGCAGCTTAGAGAGGATCCAGCGACACGCCAGCGATGTACACAAGGTGGCCAGCCGTCATGCTCAGCGTAAGGCGAACATATACCGCCGTGTAAAGCTGCAGTACTTGTTCGCTAAAGAGAAGCAGTACTGGATTATATAGAACCCGCTCGCTGACGAGGCGTCTACGCTACCCAGCCACGGCCCGACACCAGAACCCCAGCGCCGAGATGCGCCCGGACCCACCGCCATGTAGGCGATCTTTGCTCGTGCTGCAGATACATTACGCCGTAACGAAGCCCAGTACGAGCAGTTAGGTAAGCCTAATCATATATCGGAGATCACGCTATAGCTGCGTAAGAGTCGCTTCGATCAGTATCTCACGGGTCTGGACAGTACGCTGGTTGCTTCGTCGTAAGCTGCGCCGTAGTCACCAGAGGATAACCCGCGGCTGAATGAAATCGTGCTGTCCGTGGAGCGTGTGCTGTATAAGGCATACGAGCTGGTGCCGGATCTGCTAGAGATGGATACACTCGTTCTTAATACATTTTAGACCGGCACCACCAGCTAGGATCTATTTTAACGTCTTTAGAATATTACTTCTTTCACTAACTACGTCGCCGTGTTTTAATATCTACTATATTACTTTATTCGTGTCTAGGAGGGTTATTTTAGCGAGGATATTTCCAAGTTTATTACTATAGCCGAGTAATTATCTACTTTAAATTCTATATTAGATATAGCGTAGGCGTTAGATTAGTTACGGTTTCCGGACACTAGCGACTAGGAGTCGAATAACGAGCTGGATACGGATAAGGAGCGCCTAATCGAATCGGCGCCCGCCGTGCAGCTCGCGGCACAGGAGCCTATTCTAGACGAGTATGTCTTTAATTTCATGGTTGCGCTGGTGTAGTACCGGATTTCCCATATATACGAGAGTGCTATCTGTTCGTTTCTCGCGGCTCGTTCCGCCATTATCCACCGCGATCACCACAGTATTATATTTCGGTCCGAGGCTTAAGTGGCTGGGCTGCTAAGCAAGCTTATCTACTCTTATTAGTTAATTATACTGTAGGATGCTACTTATATTAAGGAACATCGGCAGCTGGCCGACATCGAACTACCACTACAAGCGCTGTGTGAGAAATAGGTCGTCAACAAGACACGCGGTCCACTCGGCGTGCTGAGTAACTGGCGGCTCTATATCATGCACGTGGGAGGCGCATTTATGCCCGAGGCGCTCGTGGTGTGGGATCCCGACGGTGAAACATTGACATACGGTGATTTACGATACAGCCGTCAAGATCTGGTGGATAAGGTGTTGCTGGCCGTACGGCAGATGCGACGAGTCTTCTACGAGGATCTATGCTTCGGGTTGCCCGACTTACCCGTCATCCCGGTGCGAGATCTCCAGGATAACTAGGCCACCAACTAGGCCGGTTACAGCTTCTTAAACGATGCTCGCAACTCCGTATATCACGAGGTGACCAAGCACTAGCTGCTAACCCGGATCACCCAAGATCCCCGGCTGCGGGACTTGGTCTTTCACACCGAACAGTACGAGCTCGACGAGGGCGGTGGGTGGCCCGTCCGGTCCGACTTTGCGCAGCAGTATGCCGTGGCCGACGAGGCGTTCAAGGAGGCTCTCCTGGTGGCTATGCATAAAGGCTCGGGCCAGCCAGCACGCCGCACCGAGTTTCTGGGGATCCGGTGGCGTAATTCCAACCGAGGAGTCCGTAACTTTCGACTGCTATTCGACTATGCGTGCTTCATCTTGACATACCATAAGGCCCAGACCCGCACCCACGCGTCTCGCGCTCCCGTCCGCTTTCTGTGGGGGCCGGTCAAGGAGCTGTGGGTTCTGTATTTATATATTGTCCAGCCGTTTCGGATTTTTCTTTCCGAGCAGTGTAATATCCCCGAAGAGGTCGGTGACTATATATTCGATCAAGGTCGCAAGACATGGCCGGAGAAGCGGATGACCGCCGTGCTGACTCGAATGAGCGAACTGAGCTTAGGGAGGGCGGTATCGGTACAGAAATGGCGGCAGATCGCCGTGGCATTCGCGGTCAAGTACTTTAGTGGTCAGCACTTCGAGGCCGATGCGGATGTGGCCGGTGAAGAGGATGATGATGTGGACGAGACCACCCGCACCGACGGGGTCACATTACCCGCTTCATTTCACGCCCAGGCTACGCATAGTGGTCGCACCGGCAATCGGATCTACGGTGGTCGCACGGTCAACTTCGCCGGGGCTCTGACCGATGCGGGTGTGCAGGTGTACTACCACACCAGTAAGCTGTGGTGGACGCTGTTTGAGGACGAGGTCCGCGCCGAGCTCCGTGGGCATAAACGCACTCGTCCCGAATCCATGCCGAATGCCGGTCCGTCGCTCCCCCAGAAGCTGGCTCGTCGTCATCTCACGAGTCGTCGGATCGTCTGGGGTCCGGTGGAGGTGCTGCAGGCACTGCGTCGTCTGTACAAGAATCCCCAGGCGCAGTTTCGGTCGGAGATCCAGCAGTATATGGTCGAAACGGTGGCATCTCGGTACGGCGAAGTCGTAGTCATTCTGGCGACCGGCGGCGGCAAGAGTCTGGCATTCATGGTGCCCGCATTTCTGCCGAATTCCAGCACCACCGTGGTGGTGACGCCACTGGTGGTGCTGAAGCAAGACATGCAGCGCCGCTTCAACGACGCTGGCATCCGATACTCGATCTGGAGTGGCCATGGACACAGTGAGCGCTTCAACGGCACCCCGGTGTTGTTTGTGTCGGCCGAGCAGGCCGTCGGCCAGCCATTTCGCCAGTGGATCGGTCAACGTGATGCCAATCGACTCTTGGACCGCGTGGTGTTTGACGAGGCGCATCTTATTCTCACCACATTGTCATACCGACCCAAGATGGCTCGGCTGCGGTTTCTGCGTTCACTGCGGTGCCAGATGGTCTTTCTGTCGGCCACGTTACCCCCCGTCATGATGAAGGACTTCTGTCGGCTGATGCACATCGAGCAGCCCGTGGTGGTGCGGGACCGGACATTCCGACCCGACATCCGGTATCTCGTCGAGCGACAAGCGGCCCGTCCAGGCGGTGGTGACGAGGAGGATTCGTTTAAGGACTAGCTGGTGCAGGTCGTGGATAAGGCGCTGCGGTTCTATAAACAGACCGAGCCGCGTGCCCGGATCATCGTCTATATCGAGGACAAAGCGATGGTCCAGAAAATCGCCGAGCGGCTCGGCTGTGAGTTCTACCACGCCGACTCCGGCACGGCCCCGGAGAAGGAGCAGGTCTTGCATCGCTGGCACCGTGGTGAGCACAAGGTCATCGTCGGGACCAGTGCGTTCGGCATGGGCGTCGACTACGCGCACGTTCGCGACGTAATCCACTTTGGCTTCCCCGACGACGCCATCATGTTCTCCCAGGCGGTTGGTCGGATTGGTCGGGATGGCCACGGCGGGAATAGCATCGTGCTGCTGCCACGCCACTTCCGTCCGATTGACGATGAGACATGGGAGCGGGAGAAGCACATCACGCCGCTCGGTCGACGGGTGATGCAACGTTACGTCACGGGACGCTGCTGCAATGCGGTCTTGAGTCGCTACATGGACGGTCCCGAGCAGATGCAGTACTGTACCGATCTACGGCGGCGATGCACATACTGTCTCATGGC
>NW_006912915.1:0-980 GCF_000585565.1 Capronia epimyces CBS 606.96
ACGGTGTTTCATGCGCTGAAGGGTGTTCCGCGCGGGAAGAGGGCCAATCCGGAGGCCACGCGGAGGGTGTTCCGTCGAGAATCGTTTAGTAGGTAGTGGCCTAGTCGGTAACCTAGAACCTAGGTTAGATTTTATCGAGAGGAGGGTCGAAAAAACCGACCTTTTAGCTATTTATATCACTAGGGTATATATTTATAATAACTAGTAGTTCCTCTATAATAGCCAGCTTTTTTCGAGTCAGTATTCGGAAAAAACGAGAGGAGGGCCGTATTTACCGAAGCTAGGCAACCATAAGGTAAGTACTTCTAGGCTTTAGAGCCGTTGGGAGCATCGGGGCCGGAGGGGATAGCCTAGAAAATCACGAGGTTAGCTTCGTTTATTTCGAGGGTAGGCTCTTAAATACCTTTTAACCTCTAAAATAGGACTAGTACTTCGTTTTAACCGATTATTTATTATTTCCCCGCTAAAAACGTGCCCTAGTTCGAAAAAAAAGAGTTAGCTTCTACCCCTTAGTCTAGAAAAAAAAAAGGGTAGGCTTAATAAAATCGAACGTACCGAATCTTCTCGAGATTAGTAGCCTTAGAATTAATAAGTAGTCGCTCGAGATTTTCAAGGCTAGTAGTGCGCCAACGTTTAGCACGGGCTCTATTTTATCGAGTTAGTCCTCGTTTTCTTCGAAGATAGAAAGACTTACAGTCCTACTACACTGGTCTTGGAGGGGGGCATGGTGATAGTCAGATTTTTCGGCCCGGCCTTCGCTTTCTTCGGGGTGGGTGTCGAAATACTCGGGGACGGGCTCGGATTATTCGAGGCTGGGGTCGAGGATTCCGGGGTCTTAGGCCTAAGAGGTGAGCCGGGGCGTTTAGCGGACATCTCGAAAAAAACGACTAGCTAGGTTAGTAGGGCTCGAAAAGTTCGAAGGACAGTTCGACAAAAAAGAACAAGACTTACCTTTGGTCAGGCAGGCAGGGAGGGGGGGG
>NW_006912915.1:1275-167351 GCF_000585565.1 Capronia epimyces CBS 606.96
GTGATATAAAAGAGATAAGGTTGGAAAGAAGTGACACGATAGTATATATATTCCCTAGGTATATCAGGCTTGGCGATATCTTGGTCGTATGAAACGAGCATTCACTCGTCTAGGACGAGTATTCACCTAAGAGCCTCATTGAAGTCTTACTTCACCTACCTTTCACTTTACCTCCCGTTCACCTCACTTTAGGGTTTCCCCTCTACCTTTACGAGTTCTACGTCGATATCTTCGAAACTTTGTATATTTATAGTAGAGACCCTAAGGATGGATTATTAAGAAAAAAAAGAGAGATTGTACGATGGGTACCAAGCGATATTCGATGATTAAGATTCCTTGGTACCCATCGTATAAAAAATCTTGGTTTTCTTCGATAGGTACCATAGAGTAGGAGAGTAGATCCGATCCCCCATTCTATTGATGAGCTAACTGGTCCAGTCATTGGCGGCTATGCTACCTCTGCCATGTTGATTATCGTGGCCATTTTACAGAAGTTCTACTTTGGCACCACTTACAAGCCAGGCTTGAATGCTGCTACGGCATTCTTCTTCATCTACATCCTGGTTTGGGGCGCCTTCCTGGACAACACGACGTACGTCTACGTTCCAGAGATTTGGCCAACCCATCTTCGAAGCCATGGAGCCGCTATTGCATACGTCGCTTATCACTCTGTGGCGATTGCGATCACATCGCCGGCGGCTCTTGCATTTGCACAAATCGGCTACAAATACTATTTTGTGTTTGTGGCTTTATGTGTTTCCGGAAGCACATTCATCTGGTTCCAGTTCCCCGAGGTAAGCGGTTATCTTTTGATGTTCAGATAGAATCGAGGCCCAACTGACTTCTTTCGTCGGTGTATAGACAGCAGGCCTCACTCTTGAAGAAGTAGGTGCGAAGTTCGGGGATGAGATAGAAGTCACTTTTGAAGATGCCTTGGCCCATGAGATGCAGCAGGTCGATACAGACACCAGAATTGAGGAATTCAAAGAAGACTGACAAGTACGACAAAAAAGAAGTACAAGGGCAAGAGATATGTGCATGTGGATAACATGACAATCTCGACGACAAGCTGCAGTACCCGTACTTTTATGGGATCCCAACCACACTATTCCAAGATGACCATCAGACAAGCTTGAATAGGAGCAAAGCCCTAATTGATCTGGACGAGGCAGGTGAAAAAGGCAGCCGTTTTTTGACCTCGCTGTATACAGTATCTGTGTAAGGGCTTAGGTGCTCCTCTAGAAGTCTCGTATACTTCTTTGTGTGGTAACGATGCAACATTCAGCGTATTGCTAGATCCTCTGCCATAAAGCCGAACGGTAACACCGTATTCCACCAATCGGTGGGTCCACCGACGAGTCGCGTGATGGCGCTTCACATTCGGCAGACACCGAGACTCTTCGCTGGACCGGCCGACAGGTGTCATAGGGTTCTTCCATCACAGGTTGATGGCTTTCTATTGACTGCACCAGTACCTGTACTTGGGCTTTCGCGTGTCTGTATGGCTGGAAACTTTTGCCTCAGTAGACCGAGGTATTGACACTTGATGTGTGGACTGACCTTACAGCTTACGGCCGGAGAGGAAACATAAATCCAATCCTGATGAGTTGATAGTGTAGTCACCGTCTTCAGATTCTACAGGATCAGGTTTGGCGGCGGGGGTATATTCTTATAGTTTTCCGTCTCGGACATAAGAAGCAGGACACTATCTCTTCCCCCATTGTACGTAAACTCGCCGTCAATTCTCCTTGCCCACACCCACTGCGGTCTCAACATGCTCGACACCTTCAGGGAACTCCTTGCCCTCGACTCCATTCTCAAATCGCGATTCCTCGAGTTCGGCCTGGAAGACCACGACCTCTGCAGTGTCACCGAAAAGGGCTGCAATCTCTTCAAGTGGCTTTCCTAATGTGTTAGGGGAGTAAAGTATGGTAGCCACCCCTCCGATGGCAGCCTGGAGGATGAAGAAGATGTAGTACTTCCATCCGATGTTCGCAAACGCCACTGGGGCGGCAGCCGTCCACACAAGGTTGGAAATACACATGGCAGAAATGCCGATTGCAAAACCTTGGACCCGCACATGCGATGGCCAGATCTCTCCAATGTAGAAGAACATGGGCCCGTCCAGACACAAGACATAGAAGAATACATAAAGGTATGTCATGGCTACGGCGGCGGACAGGGCAGAGGTGTTGTTGGTTCCCAGAAAATTCTTTTGGAGTGCTGCCTCGACAATCAAAGTGCACATACAAAGGAAGAAGCCGCTGGCCAAAAGCCAGGTTCTGCTCACTCGATCGACAAATGTCATGCAGACGAATGGAGCGAGGAGGACAATGCAAACCCAACCGGCCAGGAATAGAAGGGTGTCAAGCTCATTGAAGCCGAGGGCCGAATAGATGGCGGTACCATAGTCTGATAAAATGTCACTACTCCAGTGCAAGGGCGACAATGGTGAAGGACTTACTGTTTATGACCAGAACTCCAGAGCCCACCATGCACCAGGTCAAGGAAATAGTAATGAGAGCACGTTTTCTCATCGTTGGGTGTTTGAATATCTCCAGATAAGTCATTTTGTGCGCATTATCCCACTCGATTTGCTTTCGAATTTGAAAGAACTCCATCTCTGCGAAGTGATCCGCCTGAGAGGTACTGGCATGAAGGGTTTTCAGGATGGCCAATGCTTCTTCGTGCCGGTCTTTGGCGATAAGGTATCTGGGAGACTCCGGAAGCCAATAGATTGCCGCGAGAAGGAGTCCTGGGAACAGTATCTGGAGACCGGTGACACCTCGCCATTGGTCATCGCCTTTGACGAAATAGAAGCCGATGCCGCTGAAAGAGGCGATAACGTATCCCAACCCTATGTTGACTGCGATTATGTTTCCAAGAACACCACGATGAGAAGGGGGCGTGATTTCTGTGACCCAGGTCGGGATGGTACAGATGAATTGGTATGAGCTGCAGTGCCAAGTTAGTGCTGTTATGCTTCAGACAGTTCGGATTTCAACTCACGCCCAGCCGCAGAAGAACCGGAATGCGATGTACACGCCGATGTTGTTCGACCCAGTGCAGATGGCTGCGGCTATGATCATAATAGAGGCAGCCACTGAGGCAGATACCTTCCGGCCATAGCGGTCCGCCAACAGGGCGTGACAAAATGCCCCAAAAAAGCCACCGGCGTAGAACATCGACAGAATGGCAGAAATGAGGCTGCTCGCGTTTGTAGCAGTGTCCAGGCCCATGGTAGACATGAACGACGGCTGCCCTAAGGTTGAACCAATCACGGCGTTTGAAAACCCAAAGCTGCTTGAGCCGAAGCAGATGAAGACAATGGTAAACACCAATTTGGCTCCGAAGTGTCGACGGCCATGTTCTGGATTGGCGGTATCACTCGCTCCGTGGGCAGTCATGGTGTAAGTTCAGGGAGACGTACGGCTCTAGGCAGACGATTTGCGTTGAAATTAACAGAAAGAAATACAACCTTGTAGGATGAATTGCTTTCTCCTAGTGCCGAGGAAGAACCCATATACTATATACTCACTTCGTGCTCGATCCGCCGAGGGCCGACAAATACCCTCGGGCGCCCAACAGCATTGTTAGTATAGTGCTTACCGGCGTTCGCCGCAACTCTATGGCACTTTTCAAGATATTAATTGAATGCAAGAACGAGTAGTATCTCAATAATAATTCACCCCGGGATTTTGTATAATCCCCACAACTCGGGGCTCCCCCGACTGGGGAAGAGGAGAAAGGGGGGGAGGTCTGTAGACTGGAGAAGTTATCTTGGGGACAGGGCCAGCGGGCTACTAGATCTATCATTAATTAGTGCTACATCTAATATGGTAAAGGATTCGGCGACGGCCGAGGACACTCCATACCACCCGATGATTAGCAAGCGATGAAAAATAACTCCGGTAAAAAGGCTGATCAGCCACCGACTTGCCTAAGCCAGAGAGGAGGTTCAACGGATATCAATGCTCCCGGAGGCACTTATTATCCTATTACAATGGCAATCAATATCCAGTTCTGCCGGTGGTCATTATCAATTCAGTTGCCTTGTGACAATAAGTTTGACTCGCTGTTCCACTGATACTATTCTTCTATCAAAAGCTTCGCTCGTCTGGGAGATTCGCGCCGTCCGTGAATTCACCAATTATTGCACATCTACAACCACTTTGCCCAGGTGTTTTGCCTCGATCTGTTATAAGAGCTGGTCAGAACAAATTTGCCATGTAAGAATCTCTTCCGGCCTTACCAGATATTGATATGCTTCTTTAAGGCGTGCCAAATCGAAGACGGAGCTATCGATGGCGGGCTTGATCTTGAATGCTTCAATGCTCTTATTCATGTCTTCGAACTGAGCTCTGCTGCCCACGACCACGCTTTTTATGTTGCACAGTGCCTGTCTGACGTCCCATATCGTGGGACCAGGATCATCTCCTGCTCCTCCAAGCCAGCCGATCATGTGTATGTCAGCGCCTACCTTTGCAGCTTGCAGGCTCTGATTGACACTCCTTGGGCCACCGACTTCCAGAATGATATCGCACCCTTGTTGATTGGGGGTAAGCTGACGGACTCGGGCGCCCCAGTCTGAGTGAGTTTTGTAATTGACGACGTGTTGAGCTCCAAGTCCTTTCAGGAGCCCAACCTTTGTGTCCGAAGAAGTGGTCGCAATGACTCGCGCACCCGCCGCAACAGCGAACTAGCACAGGGAAGTGGGCCAGTCAGGACATGGGTTTTGAACGGCAGCTCACGGCCAAGGTGAGTGGAGTCGACTCACCTGCAATCCAAACAGACTGACTCCCCCGGTACCTTGTATCAACACGGTGTCGCCTGGCGCGACAGGTCTCTCGCCATGGAGGCAACCCCAAGCCGTCAATGCGGCACAGCTTAGAGTACTAGCTTCTCGCCAGTCGAGACAAGGCGGAATGGCCACCAGGCCATGGACAGGAAAGATGCCATACTGTCGAAATACGCCATCTTTGTCGGCCCCCAGTGCCGTTTGGAGTCGCTGCAGAGTCGGCTTCCCTGCGACATAATCCTGGAAAAAGCAGGTTGCAACTCGATCTCCAGGACGGAATTCCGTCACCCCGGGCCCGGCCTTGACAACCTCGCCCGCGCCGTCAGAGCCAGGAACTAAGCCCTTTCTCATAGGGCGAGGGTATTTACCCTGTCCACAACCATTCTGTAAGCGACTTCTCACTCAAGGGACAGCTTTGCAAAGCAGAAGATTCACCGCACGCACATCAGGTGGGGGGATCGTCCTACCAGAACCATCGCTATGTCACGATAGTTGAGTGACACAGCTTTGAACTTGACCAGAACATCATATCGACCCAGTTCTGGAACCTTTGCCGTCGTGCTTTCCAAGCAGGAGAGGCCTTGACTCCCATTCAGGATCCACTGTTGACTTTCGACCGACATGATTACGGAGTTGATTGTGCAGCACGTGCGATACGACCACCGACTCGGTTGATCTGTTGGAGTCCAAGGCGAAGGCTTAGTTTAGTGCCTCGGTACTACAAACTGTTGCCCTGCTTTTTGTATCTCTGGTAGGAGTGAAAATGGTCAGATGGTTGACCCGAAGCCGTACCCTCTGCGGAGCCTGTCCGAGTTCGGAGCCGATTATTCGGAGTACAGATATATACGGAGTATAGACTATTACGTCGGGGGGGGAGCCCTCGAGCTAATAAAGGCTCACCAGACTCAACTTAGGGCACGGTGCCCCTGGGGAGAATACAATCTTGTATTTGTCGTTGTCTACTCGGTAGCTGATCAAGGTTGACCTTCTCTGGCACGCCTCAGAGCAGCGCCGAGGGTGTTGTTAGTTCTACAAAAGTGATACAATAGTGCACATTGTGACCTGTATATCTTTAAATGCACTCTGCCATCTTCAGACTGCAATCAACCTACCAAGACCCGGATGCAGCGGAGGAGAAAGTGGAGCTCCGGTGGAAGACATGTGTACGAGCCTCAAGCGTCAATATCCCGTGCATCTCGGAGATGTCGTTGGGATCGGAGCCGAAGATCGCACCTGTGCCAGCTCCCATCAATCTGTGACAGCAAGCGCTCTAATGCCTTGCTAAGGCTTGTAAAGACGTCGAGGTGCTTTGACGCGCTAACGAGGCGCGTCGTATACACAAGTGTTTAAGTATAGAGTCTGACGAGCCCTCCGGGCCCCGCTGAAAGATAACAAGTCCTCCGTACAATCACAAATCCGCCGTATTGAGTCATAATATAAGACAGGCCATTGAACGGAGCACCTAAGACTCTCACGGATGACCTAAAATATCAGCCGATGACCTCGCGGCGCAATCCCTCCGTTTTTTTGCCTTCCTTTTCATGTGACGTTCCCGTCAAACTTAGGCACTAACTTTGGCTTTTCCAGCCTTGTGCTTTAACTAGAAGGCTGTTTTAGGTGCTATCTATACTATATAGCATGCGCTCCCCCTCTGACCCTTTGATAGAGAACATAGGGTATTTCAACCTTCATTTGACAGTTCCACCGTCTCCGCCTGGGGCCTGTATGGGAAGGACGACGAGTTGAGGAGGATTAGTCGATTGACTGGAGCGATATTTTGGTCGCGGCAAAATGTGGGATTCAATCCGGTGAGCGCCTCTCCCTGAGTTGGTCATTGGATTCTCTGGGAGCAAACACCATCATTAGACGCCTAAGCTTTCAGTAGTATTTGAAGACAGCAGACGTCCACTTTGGGGACCGGCTTTGCCGCTGCTTATACCACTGCGACAGAAGCGGGGTAGGGAGCCAGGTCCAAGTTGAATCGGTGGTGAGCAGTGAAAGAAAACGCTGGCCTGGTTGTAGGAGAAACTTCTCTGCTGCCGCAGGCAATCGCGCAACTTTTGAGATATCATATGGCTTCGCGGAAATTGTGGTTCATGCATAAGGTCCTGCTTGCTGGAGTTGGCACCCCGATCGCCGAACTCTCTCCGATTGTGAGGCCGTGGCAGAACACTGTACTACCGTCAAGAGATGGTCATTCCTCTTGACTAGCCAAGTCTGTCATGTTCCAAGCATATTTGCAAGGTTAGTGCCCTTGTCGTCGCCAAGGGGGATTCCTTCAGGCTGGCCATGAAACCAGAGGCATCAATACACTTACAGTGCTCGATATCGGAGCGGCATACATCTGTGAGGATCTTGGTTTGACGCCTCCTTTTGTGGGACTCTTTATGATCGCGGCCAGCCGGCCGATGTCTCGTAGCCAGACTTGCTTAAGATCACGGCCATCGGCTGCCGTCACCTATGAAGGCGTGTTTGAGGGATGCGAGGAGCTTCTTGACTCGCTGGAAACAAGAGGGAACGAAGTAGTCAAGACTCTCACGTTGGCCTCGTGAACATGGCACAGACGATGGAGTATCCTTCATGCATCTGCAATAAAGCTGTTCCAAGCGGCAGAGACGGGTATACCGAGTCGGCATGTCACCAGTAGGATGGACAGGCTGTGATTCGTGTGCTCGGCCGAAGGCATTCTAGACAGGAAGACAAGAAGAGAGGGATGTCCAAATTTCACGTTCTGTCTGCGCCATGTCTTCCAACCCATAATACTCCGTAGAGGGTGTCAGCAACCACTTTTTAAATGTGAAGACAAACTATCAGGTAAGCGAGATTGATACCTACCTTAGGTAAGGTTCCATAGTATCCGCACCGTATCCGTGCACTCTGATGGCACTACTTAGCGTTACAATTAGTGCGTCAGCGTGCACGTGTTGACTGATATGAATCGATCGTCCCGCTCTCGTATAAGTACCTAACGGAGTAATATAGCTTCTCTACACCCTTAACGGCGACGTACTTTACGCGGCGACAACGACCTTGAAATGTCTGCGCTAGTGGTTGCGAAGAGGACCTCTTAATACGCGCTATCAGTGTACAATACGTATATCCATAGCATATATATAACGTGCGTAGTCCCTGGGGAAGGTTCAGACGCGCCAGAGCAATACGGGGGACATACCAATTTGCACTGATGGCTGGAGTTACCGATTGACACCTCCATACCTTCGCGGCGCTAGAGCGATCCCAGTAATCCCCAGGCCCCCTCCAGAACGCTAAAAGCAGTCAAAAAACGCGGAACGTGCAAACATTCCCATATTCAGGGGATGGGTAGAAGGATATGGGAAATGAAAATCTTCGTGACCTTTTGCGTGACGTGCACTAATGGGTCAATGCACCAAGGGGGGGGATGTTTTTCTGCAGCAGAAGGACTGGACCCCCTAACACTTCCCGCTGTCGATTTGGGGTTTGACAGCTGTCAAATTCGATAGTCGACCGCTTCTTTGGCTCCCCAAAGCTTCTCTCCAGTTTGTATCAACCATCGCAATCAGTGAAATCTTTTCTCCTACTCCCTACCCCTCTGCCTTTGCTTCAGCGGCCTAAGCGGAGGCAGAAGATGGCGGAGGTAGAAGATGGCGGAGGTAGAAGACAGCAGTGATACAACTCTGCTCTGCAATGGCGTGCCGCTTCGTCAGACTTACACAACACAGGTCACAATCTGATCGGATGACTTACTGGCACTTGACACCAAGTCACTTGCCACCTGATCGTTAGACAAAGGCTCGTGCATCCGATCAAGTCAATTGAGGATCAATCAAACATCATTGCAGCTAGCAGGTGAGGCGAGATATAGTCTCAAGCACCATAGTAAGGCCGTGAGGGAGGGGGTGTTATAAGATGAAGTGCTCCATCCCATTCCATATACCTGTATTCTCATCCCCGACTCCTCTAGACTTGACGATGTCGCCGCCCGATAAATACCACTCGCGATCTGCGCAGGCTGATCAGCAGCAGTCAGTTTCAAGCCCTTCCCTTGGTCATGGCGACCGCGACCGTCGTACATGGCCGTCTCAACGACATCATCAGGCTACGTACCTGCCGCAATTGGTTGTCAGCATTCTCAAATACCTAGACGACTACTTGGTGCTCTTGTTGTCATGCCTGGCCAGACCGCTTCTCTCACTCACCCCGAGCTTCTTGCTCAGACATACAATCACCAGCTCTAGCCCTGAGAAGAGGAGGCCAACGCAGAAAATTGCGTCACTCGATGGACTCCGAGGTGTTGCTTGCTTGTTTGTGTTCCATGCACATTACGCTTACTCCTTTCACAATTGGTACGAAGGGGTAGATCTGGGGATGACGCAAAGCAAGCTCATGTATCAACCTTTTGTCACTCTTCTCTGGTCGGGTCCTGCCATGGTCGACATATTTTTCTTCATCTCCGGCTACGTTTTGGTCTCAAAATCTCTCAGGCTGATCCGAGGCCAAGACATGTTTCAGGCGTTCTCGACCATTTCCTCGGCGATTTTCCGTCGTGCGTTGCGATTATACCTACCTTCTATGGCACTCATTCTGACCTCGGCCGTCATGGCGCACTTTGGGTTCTTCAACGCCGGACACATATATTTCCTGCACGCGCATGATGGTGGCACCGGGCCATCCGAGCAACCGCCTATGCAACTAAAGTCGCTTCTCGCTCAACTCTACGACGGCTTGAAGGACTGTTACCGCCTGGCAGACAACACTATTCCTTGGGGGAAATTCAACTTTGCTTACGAAGAGGAGTGGAATGCCCGACCTTCAGGCACCGTGTACGACAAACATTTATGGACTATACCGGTTGAATTCAAGTGCAGCATGCTTATCTTCGTGTTGCTGATTGCCACTGCCCGGCTGCAGGCAAAGTGGAGGTTGAGCCTCCACACCGTTGTCTTTCTAAACTGCCTCTTCACGGAGCGGTTCTCAGAGTCCCTTTTTGTTGCCGGCATGATCTTTGCTGAACTCGACGCGATAAGCCAGGAGTCCGACTCTACGAGATTTCACGATATCATTTTGCAGTCTCCCTCGCCCAGAGGCACATCGGTATTTCCAGCAGCTTTTGGCAAGAGGCCCCATCCCCACAGTTTCCTGAAGCACGCCTTTGACATTTGCTCTTTCACGTACGGCCTCTTCTTGTTGTCAATGCCCCCGATAGGCGCCAATGAGTGGCCAACGTACCACGCGGTCCTCAATTGGGTGCCACTATACATCAGCAATAAGGATGGTTTTGCCCGAGCGATTGGCGCTATCCTGGCTACATGGCCAGTGGCGACTTCGGCCCTCATTGCGCCTCTCTTCACCAATCCAGTTTCTCAATATCTCGGACACATTTCGTATGCATTATACCTGGTCCACGGCTCAGTGATCAAGTCGATGTGGTATGCTCTGCTGCCCAAGTTCGCCAAATTTGTCACCCGAGCGCCATCAGTACCACTTATGACGAGCAGAGAATTTACTTTACTTTGCCTTTTGGGGTATATTGTGGTGCTTCCCACAGTTATCTGTTGTGCGGATCTCTTTTGGAGACTTATAGATCAGCGTGCAACCTCTTTCGCCCGATGGGTGGAAGATAGAGCTACAGATAGAAGATGAGGATAATCGCCTCTTTCAACTCCACGAAGGGTCAGCTCACGGTGACTGTAGTAGCTGGTATAAATGGTGATTACAACGTATGATGATAAATTCCCAAGTGTACGCCTCTTTGAAGATTTCAATCTAGCATCATCATTGGGTGGTCTGGTATCATGTGGTCACTACCTCGACAGCGACGTTTCCCTAGACGTGTAGGGTGTTGACGCTTTCAAGCCACCAATGTCATCATCCCGACATTGTCATTAGAGCTCAGATCAGGAAAACCCCCGCTAGTAGCGCGCCGGCCGGAGTAAGCTTTAGCTGTTATTATAGCCAGGGACTCCCTTTGGAAAGAGAGAAGTCTGTTTCTTTGTTGAAGCCCTCGCCAAGGGGATGCCTGGTCTCACAGTACAAGCACCTATGGTGGTTGGAAATGTCCATGGTCTTAGAGATGAATCTGTACAACAAAAATTATTTGTCAAGATGGAATCGTAATCCTTTTACTTCATCTATTGGTAAAAGCAGGAGGATGCGAGGTCGAATATGAAATCTCGCAATATTATTCTATGATAGCTCGCGCGGCTTTCACCCGTGGCTCGATGCTAAATATATCAGTGCTGATGGCACAATTCCACTAAAGGCTGGTGATGTGGATTACACTCTGGTAGAGGAACAGAAAAATTGACCTGACCACAGCTCTCATAAGTACCCCTGTGCATCCGCTCTGACTCTGTGACAACTGATAGATTAGACTAGACTCCAGTGGATTGTTGATATATCTACACAGATCATGGGCTCAGTCTCACGTAAAAGGTATGCCCTGGTGGGCACCGGCGGCCGCTCTGGTTTCTTCTACATGGCGATTGTGAGAGACTTCAAGGACACGCCAGAGCTGGTAGCTTTCTGTGATACGAACCAGACGAGAATGGACTATGCAAACTCCAGGCTGCAGGAATTGGGACACTCGGCACTTCCTACCTATAAAGCCATCGACTTTGATCGGATGATTGAGGAAACCCGCCCCGATGAGGTGATT
Organism: Capronia epimyces CBS 606.96; assembly: GCF_000585565.1. Taxonomy (NCBI): domain Eukaryota; kingdom Fungi; phylum Ascomycota; class Eurotiomycetes; order Chaetothyriales; family Herpotrichiellaceae; genus Capronia; species Capronia epimyces. The sequence goes on from NW_006912915.1 coordinate 12,711, forward strand.
GTGACCACCATCGATCGCACACATAACAAGTACATTGTCCGAGCAATGGAGCTGGGTTGCAATGTGGTGTCAGAGAAGCCCATGACGATTGATATCCCCAGATGCAACGAGATATTCAATGCCATTGAACGGACCGGTCAGAAGCTTCGTGTTACATTCAACTACCGTTATGCACCTCATAATACTAAGGTCTACGAACTGATTTCGTCTGGAGCGATTGGCACGGTGAATTCAGTCGCATTTCAATGGGATCTGAACACTTCGCATGGGGCCGACTATTTCCGCCGTTGGCATCGGGACAAGAGAAACAGTGGTGGCCTACTTGTCCACAAATCCACCCACCATTTTGACTTGGTCAACTTCTGGCTTCAAAGCCGTCCCGACACCGTGGTTGCCATGGGCGATTTGAGGTTCTACGGACGCGAAAATGCCGAAAGGCGTGGGGTGACAAAGTTTTATACCCGGGCGCATGGAAGCGAAAACGCAAAGGATGATCCATTTGCGGTGCACCTGGAGGACAACCCCCAGTTGAAGGCACTGTACCTCGACGCGGAGAAGGAGGACGGCTATCACCGAGATCAAAGTGTTTTCGGCGATGGCATCAGTATTGAGGACACCATGGGCGTCATGGTTAGGTACAAGTCGGGAGCGATTCTCACATACTCCCTGACAGCGTACTCGCCGGTGGAGGGCTTCAGGGTAGTTTTCACGGGGACGAAAGGACGTCTTGAGCTTGAGGTCGTTGAAAAGTCTTATATCAACTCTGGCGGCGAGCAGAGTCACGAAGGCTCCCTCGAGCGTCGATCGATCCTACTGCGACCCATGTTCGGTACGCCCACTGAGATTGAGATTCCGGTCAGCGGCGGCCACCATGGAGGAGGGGATCCGCAGCTGCACAATGACATTTTCGGGACGCCGGAGCCCGACCCGTTCAATCGAGCTGCATCCCATATCGATGGTGCCCTTTCCATTCTGACTGGCATCGCTGCCAACAAGTCCATGAACACCGGCCAGACTGTCAGGGTTGATGACCTTATAAACATCAGGTAACACATGCAGATTTGTTACCTGCTTCTCCTCATTGGAAGAGATGCATCGCGGTCGATTCCTGTCTTGAGGCTCTGTTCGGCTCTCTTTTGTCGTCGAATATTTCTGAGAGGTACATCAATATTAGATAGCACATTAGTTGGTGAATGGAAGCGGAACCGATTTATCCAAGTCAGGTCCTCAGAGACCTAGTCTTCAACCGGTATGAGTCATAGAATTGAGATGCCGATTAGCTGCTAACAAGTTTTGCTAGAGCCTTGACTTGAATGGGGCCCTAGAAGGAGGCCGTAACTGTAGCATGTGGCACCACGGCCACCTTCCCGCTAGACATCTCCCAACACCAAGCACATTCAAGCTTTTGCAAGCGCGCAATAAGGAAGTGGAACGGGCCCTCAGGAAAGCCAATAAACAACGATATACGGAGTTCTCCGTACAAAGATGGAGTACGGATGCACAATATGCTTCTTAGGTAAGCTGGGGTCAACAAGCACGTGCTAGTTTGGCTATGTAGAAGTGGCCTCAAGCATAAGCCCTAAGCTCCTTAGCCTTAAAGGAGCGGCAATAAACAGAGCTCTCATACAAGTTAGGGTGGTGCTAAGTGGTCTTTAGGGCCTCACCTAAGGTGACCGCCGCCTACAGCCTTCATTACGACTGCAATACTCCGTATTGTGACAGCAAGCGCTCTAATGCCTTGTCAAGGCTTGTAAAGACGTCGAGGTGCTTCGACACGCTGACGAGGCGCGTCGTACCTGACCTACATACTTCGTACTAAGCGCCTAAGGTAAGTATATAGTCTGACGAGCCCCCGGGCCCCGTTGAAATATGAAAAGTCCTCCGTACAATCACATCTTCCCTATCCGTGACTACAACCTGTTAAGAGGGCTATTGGCACTTAGTCGGCACCTTAGCAAAGAATTACGAAGGTGTAGTGACGTCGTTACTTCCCCTGTACTCCTCCGATCGAAAATGACATTCAGCGAGCAACTGGAGGCAGCAACCACACCTGGTCCGGATCAGAAGATACCAGGGGCGGTTGTGATTGCTGCCAACGCAGAGGGTATGCCGCTTAGATGGAGAACTCTCGCAGATAGCTAACCCGATGTCCAGGAAAGTTATTGCATCTCGAAGCAAAGGGATACACCTCCATGGTGCCTGAGACGGCAAGGCCAATAACTCCGGATACAACATTTTATATTGCATCGTGTACGAAGCTTCTTACAACCATTGCAGTATTGCAAAATGTTGAAAGGGGCCAGTTAGACCTTGATGACAACGTCTCGGCCATTCTGCCCGAATGGAAGAGTCCCACGATCTTAACTGGCTTCGACGACTCAACGGGGGCACCTCAATTCTCAGACGCCAAGAGGAATATCACACTGCGCCAATTGTTGACACATACAAGCGGTATGGGATACGATTTTATCTCACCCGAACTCAAAAGATGGAGAGAATGGCGAGAGCAGCAAAAAACACCCGCTGATGGTGATGTTGTGAGTGAAGACAATTCTCCAGCTGGTTCAGATGCTTATATCGTGGGCCCAGACGACACTGCAGCCGACGCCGCTTCTATTCGAACCCGGGGAAGGCTGGGAATATAGCTGTAGCATTGACTGGGCCGGAAAAATTGTTGAACGTGTGAACGGAGGCATTCGTCTTGGCGAGTACATGAAGAAGCACATCTGGTCGCCCCTTGGGATGAGTTCGACCGGCTTTCGCCTTGCAGAAGATGAGGGCATCCGAAGCCGGCTCTGCGCAACATCAGCGAGATCTCCCACGGGCACGCTCGTCTCGGCTGAGCCGTTTCCGCAACAGAATCCCAAGGAAGATCGCGGAGGAGGCGGCCTTTACAGCTCTCCAAACGACTATATCAAAGTTCTGCTCTCACTTCTCAAAAATGACGGGACACTCCTCAAGCCTGAAACTGTCAAGACCATGTTCACTCCACAACTCTCGGACGACCAGCAATTGCTCGCCAAGGTGACCCCCCTGGAAGGGGCGATGTACAGAGGAGGTGTCGACAGCAAAGCCTGGAACTTTGGGCTGGGAGGGATCTTGAACATGGAGGATGTAGATGGCGTGTGCAAGAAGGGCAGCATGTCTTGGAGCGGCCTTCCAAATCTTTTTTGGGTGGGTTTTCTACCCGCTCCCTGTTGTTTGCCGAGCGTCAGCTAACATGACCAGTGGATTGATCCGGCAGCCGGCAACTGTGGCATGTACGCATCTCAGCTTTTGCCTCCTGGGGATCCAGACTCAATGGCTCTTGCAGTCGAATTTCGAAAGGACTTGTACGCCAATACGGGGGTCTGAATTTCTGCCCTGGGCAAAATAACTGGTGATAGCGTGGGAGTGCGCACGTTACAGGGGTTGTTCTCGTTCAAGAGATCTTCCGGCAGTACGTGTACCAGGTAGTTGGCGTGATCCGGAGCGTTCGACGATCAGAGATCTCAGCGACGCAAGCTACATGTAGGAATAGGCAGAAGAAGAATTTCCACTCTTGAAGAGCTGCACCACCGGGACTCTGACGATAGAGAACAGTAGACGATTGGCTGAGTGCGCGGAATCTCGTACATCGCCGGTTGGAGGTCGGATTACTTTCCTCGCGCGTCAATGCGGCAAACACCACGTCATCACCATCCGGCCTTTTGATGGCGTTATACTAACAAGACTGAGGCTTTGGCAAGGCAAAAGGAAAGCATTCGGCTCACAACGATTGCCTCCTGCTCCTTTGACCGGCATGAAATCACTATGGACGAGCGTACACCTCTCATATCGACTGTCCCCGTGACTCGACCCCGCCATGGGTATCGTCACTCGACTTTCCGCCGATTCTGCACCATCGCCCTAGGAAGCAGCCTCATCGCAATCGTGATATGCTTTCTCGTCCCATTCGCGATCCTGCCTCGAGGCCACGGCTCCCTGTCCTCTTACCTTCCCTGGTCTCGGCCCTTTCCCAGTTCATGGCCGCACAGTAGCGGCATCACCTTTGAAGAACTCCGAGATATCTTATCGACGACGCCAAATATGGACCAGATACGTTCGTGGAGTGAATACTACACCGCCGGCCCCCACCTTGCGGGCAAGAACCTTAGCCAGGCCGTGTGGACACGCGAGAGATGGGAAGAGTTTGGAGTCAAGTCTGAAATTGTCGCATATGACGTCTACATCAACTATCCCATTTCGCACCGGTTGGCCCTCTTCAAAGAAGGGAACCTGAAGTATGAATGCAGCTTGGAAGAGGATGTCATCGAGGACGATCCAACAACATCATTGAAAGACCGGGTTCCAACCTTCCATGGCTATTCTGCAAGCGGCAACGTCACTGCACCGTACGTCTATGTCAACTTTGGCACCTATCAAGATTTCGAAGATTTACAGGCTGCCAACATAACCTTGAAGGGGAAGATTGCATTTGCAAAATATGGACGGATCTTCCGCGGTCTGAAAGTCAAGCGCGCCCAAGAGCTGGGCATGGTCGGGGTGGTCATGTACTCGGATCCGCAGGAGGACGGCGAGATCACAGAGGAGAACGGGTACAAACCCTACCCCGAAGGACCCGCGAGGAATCCAAGCAGTGTCCAGCGAGGCAGTACACAATACATAAGTATGTTCCACGAGAAATCAGGAGCTACTTGGAGCTAATAGGTGTCGCAGGCACTCTCCCTGGGGATCCAACGACTCCTGGGTATCCCTCCAAGCCGGGAGTACCTCGAGTAGACCCCCATGGGTCTACGCCTCAGATCCCCTCGCTTCCCATTTCTTACACTGACGCTCTTCCCCTCCTCAAGGCGCTCAATGGCCACGGTCCCAACGCGACATCTTTTGATGAACATTGGCAGGGAGGGGGACTCGCCTACAAGGGTGTGAATTACAATATTGGACCCTCTCCCGACTCTGTCGTCCTGAACCTGGTGAACGAACAAGATTATGTGACAACGCCCCTGTGGAACGTGATTGGCGTCGTCAATGGGACCATACCCGATGAGGTTGTCGTGTTGGGTAATCACCGAGATGCATGGATCGCAGGAGGTGCGGGAGATCCAAATTCAGGCTCGGCGGCGCTCAACGAGGTCATCCGCTCCATTGGGCAAGCTCTCGAGGCCGGCTGGAAGCCACTCCGCACTATCGTCTTTGCCAGCTGGGACGGCGAAGAGTACGGTCTGGTAGGGTCGACTGAGTGGGTTGAAGAGTTTCTTCCCTGGTTGTCCGCCAGTGCGGTGGCTTATCTCAACGTTGATGTTGGCGCCCGCGGGAAGCACTTTGAGGCTGCGGCATCTCCCCTTCTCAACAGGCTCATCTACAACGTCACCGATGCAGTCCCATCACCCAACCAGACCACGAAAGGGCAGTCCGTCGGCGACGTTTGGGACGGTCGAATCCGAACTATGGGCTCCGGGAGCGATTTCACGGCATTCCAGGACTTTGCCGGTATTCCGTCCTTGGATCTCGGCTTCGGTAGTGGTCGAAACGATGCAGTTTATCATTACCACTCCAACTATGACAGTTTCCATTGGATGGACGACTACGGCGACAAAGGATGGCACTACCATGTCGCAATTGCCAAGGTATGGGGGCTGCTCGCCGCCCAACTTTCGGAAACGCCGATTTTATACTTGAGCGCGAGCGATTATGCAAACGGCTTGTCAAGGTACCTGGAGGACGTCAAGTCAGGAGCAAAGGAATATCCGATCATGTCGAGCTTCAGCTTTCGTGAGCTAGACAAAGCTACCACCAAGTTTCGAAAATCGGCGGCCAGCTTTGACAAATATACGGCTAGGTTGGCCCAGCGGCTTACCAAGCAAGTACCATGGTGGCAATGGTGGAAAAAGGTCAAACTCTTTTATGAGGTGCGTAAGGTGAATGAAAAATACAAGATTTTGGAACGGCAGTTTCTCTTCCCTGGCGGACTCGACAACAGGCCTTGGTTCAAACACGTCGTCTTTGCCCCAGGGCGGTGGACAGGCTATGCCGGAGCCACATATCCTGGTCTTGTCGAGAGCTTTGAGGACAGAAACATAACGAATGCGGAGCGATGGGAGCATATCATTAGAGAAAGGTTGGGTGCGGCCACAGAACTGCTGGGGTGATGTCAAGATTCCACGACCCTGAGGGGCACCGAGAGGTTTCTACGTACTAGTATACCACTGCAGGTCGTACATACGAATCTTGCTTTCGCCAGTACAAGTACAAGTCCAAAGGCCATCAAGCACGTGGCCTTTTACTTCTTCCCGTCCTAACACGATTATGTATGTCACCATTCTGTGGTGGTTCTGCTGGCTCGCATGGTCAGAGCCGAAAGCTTATCTAGAGGCGGATTTCTCCAACCAGGGTCCCCTCTTTCTGGGGTGAACCGAAACCGATCAAAACTGCTCCCGCCCTTTGATGGCTCACCGATGCCATTCTTTCCTCAACCCGTTCGTCCACCATATTCCACGCTATCGAGACTGCGCACGTTGACTTCCATGGCTCTATCGTGCTGTCTTGACATCACAAGCCATGGCCAGGCAAGAAAAGCAAGCACGCCAGCTGCCCAAACAGCAGCTGCTCATCCTTGCAATATGCCGCTTCGCAGAGCCTGTGGCGATGACTTCGGTTTATCCCTACATCGTGAGTAGGACTCCGGTGGTCCTTGCCCACCGTGTACTCCCCTGCTGACTGTTCGCAGCCTGAGATGATACAATCCTTCCACATCCCGAACGACAAGGTTGCTCGATGGGCAGGACTCATGTCGGCTGCGTTTTCACTTTCTCAGTGTTTGACTGGCATCGCATGGGGCAGGGCCTCGGATCGCTTCGGCCGCAAACCCATGATACTCCTCGCCTTGACCTGCACGATGGTGTCCAGCATCCTGTTCGGTCTCTCTAAAAATCTGCAATGGGCTTTCATCACGCGGTCGATGCAAGGCTTGTCGAACGGGAACGTTGGGATCATAAGAACAGCGGTGGCGGAAATGGTACCACAAAGAGAGTTGCAGCCTCTGGCATTTAGCATCATGCCGCTGGTCTGGAACATTGGAAGCATTTTCGGGCCCTCGTTCGGTGGTTCCCTCGTCCGCCCTGCCGACCGATATCCCAATGTCTTTGGCAAAATCAAGTTCTTCCGGGATCATCCATTTGCTCTCCCAAATCTACTCATCAGCCTGATTTTCCTCTGTGGCATTTCTGCAGGGTTTCTGTTTCTGCGTGAAACCCTCGAGGAGAAGAAATCCCGACGAGATTACGGACTACTTCTCGGCAGCCTGCTCACCGCGCCATGCACCGGAAAAAGGCAACGGCCTCGGGCGTTCTCGACCGACGAGACCGATCCCTTTCTGGGCGGCACGTCAAGCGAGATGTCCTCGCCTGGCATAGGTTTTGTGGCCAAGCCTCCTAAAAAGAACCCCGGCTGGGCGGAGGTTTTCTCGAGGCAGTCAAACATCAATCTGGCTGTGTACACGTTTCTCGCAATGCACTCTGTGGCGTTTGACCAGTTGCTGTCGATCTTCATGCACTATCCAGTACAGTCCATTCGGGATCCAAACGTGCATCTCCCGCTCAAATTCGCCGGTGGATTTGGGATTGATTCCAGCAGGATTGGTCTGCTTTTCACCGCATACGGAGTATTCGGTATGCTCGTCCAGTTTTTCATCTTTCCGACATTTGCGAGGAGATTCGGCGTTTTGAATTGCCTGAAGGCCTGCACTTTGACGTTCCCATTGGTGTACATTGCGACCCCCTTCACCGCACTACTTCCGACCGACTCTGCCAGACAAGGAGTCATGATGCTGTTGATGCTTGTCAAGGGGTTTTGTGGTATCTTTGCATTTCCCTGTTCGACCATCCTCCTCACCAACAGCGCCGCCACTCTGAAAGTCCTGGGCACGTTGAACGGCGTAGCCACCAGTATCTCGGCTGTGGGCCGAGCAGCTGGACCTGCCCTGGCAGGTGGCACCTTCACTGCCGGAGTAGACATAGGCTACGTGGTCATTTCTTGGTGGACCTTGGCACTGGTCGCCGTTGTCGGGGCTGTTCCGGTCTGGTCCTTGGTCGAAATGGAGGGCTTCAGTAGCGGTCAGGATGATGAAGATGAGGAGGAATTGGAAGACGAGGAAGATGGTGATGCAAAGACGTCAGCCGTCTCTCCTTCGGAAACTCACTCAAGGCATTCTTCGGGAGCCGCTCTCGGTGATGACGTTTCCGTAGACGATGAGGATCCATCCGAATCAGGGCTGTTGACACGGGCGAATTCCAGGGCTTCACTCCGTCCGCCTCGGCGCCACAGCCTCGATCTCCATCGAGTTGTAAGCCCCATTGGAATGGGATCCGGGGTCATTCCTGCTGGAGCGAGGAGATACAGTAGCGATCTTGGGGCGACGAGGAGTGGCCTGGGCGTTGGTGGTACAAGTTACTACTGAACTGGTGATGGGCAGCTTTCTTTGCGCCACCATCAGCAACTACAGACAGGTATAGAACAAGAATACTGGAATCGAATATGGCATTTTCCAATCAGAAGGGCCAGAGCCTGGCCAAAGTCTGGCCAATAGCTCTTCCAATGCTTTATTTGCACGAGGAGATTTTTGCAGACTTGAACTTGTCGTTTGCCACGATCTCGTTGTTCATATGTCGATTTCAGCCTCAATTTTAGCTATTTGCTGCCACTGTTCATGTCTCCTCGAGATCTCCAGCAAGCTCTGAGCCGGACATTGCTTCGAGATTCCTCTTTGATCGCAGGCACCGAATCTCCTGAAAACCAGCATCACAAGTGAAGACAATCCACGCCAATTAATCGAAAAGGTGTACAAGTATTGCTCACGTTCCGGAGCAGGCAAACGATCGTAGATCGTACGTCCCAACTAACAAAGTGAGAGACTGTTGGTTGCTAAGCTCAAGGCGACGTTCCTCTTTCAAGTGTAGACTGCCTTTGGCTTGACCATGTTTTCCCATAGATGCAGGGCCATAAGAACCAAACTCCACCGCTATGCCAAGATGACAGCTTCTGCCGTTGAAATTCACTCAGGAAGGGTTAAATGTTGGTGGCTTTCGAAAGGGTCGGTTGGGTCGCTTCCGGCGTGGCGGGACTGAGGTCAGTATGGGCTCCCAAAGTTTACTTGTGTGGTTAAACTTGTGCCTGCAGACGATATCAGCTTTGGGACTAAGCGCATACATGGTTGAGAGTACTCACTGCTCGAAAGTAGTGAGTGTCAGGGCCTTCTTTCCATATTCCTCCTCGAGCAATGTAGCATATTCAAATGGTATCTTTACATGAATGCCTTCAAAGAAGCTATCTCGGAGTGGAAATATGTCCTGTTCCTGTCTCAGAAGTAAGCATCTGCGCACCGACGGCCAATGGCGGCATGCATACCAGGTATTTGTGCTTGTCCTTGCACATTAAGGCGCCTTGAACCCCCTCTGCCCTTGCGGTGTAGTTCGCTCGTACAGTCGAGATGTCAATGAAAAGGCCGGTCTCCGTGTCAATCCATCTTGCATCGATAACGTTGAGCTTGTCCTCCACTCCACGAATTGTGTAATGTGGGTTCACTTCCATTAGGTACGTCCGGCCATTCTCGACCCCAGGGAGTCTGAAATGGTATTCAGTCATGTTGTAGTATTTTGCCAGGAAAGCGATGGTGGTTTCAGACACCTGGACGTCAATGTCCGAATCCCATGGCAGGATCTTTTGATTCCACCACCAACCCAACAAGGACCCGTGCATGATCCAGGTCTCGGCGCCAATGTCAGCCATGGTGGCCAGAAAAGTCTGCATGAGAGCGGTGAGATGTGGAAGCCGCTCTTCCTTGCCGATCTGGGCCGCCGCAAATCGGCCATCGTAGTGAGGATGAAACGTCGACTCGTGAAAGTATTTGTCTTTGGGATCTCCTCCTTTTCCACTTCGATCACGATTCAGGCTGGTGCGGACGTCCAAGAAGTCGGCATCGCCACGCACGAAGGCAGTGTGCCTGCACACGGGGAGGATGAGGAGGAGGATCGCCAGGCAGGTCCTCGCCGCTGTGTGAAGGGTCATTTCTCAGGGCTCTGGTAGGACATGTCGGTGAAGAGGATATCGACAGTCGATCGGGTCTGACTCGGCCGGATGCTTTCTCCTCGCCAGCAAGGTTACGAAGCAGCCTAATGCCGGCAGGAAATGAATAGACGATGGTCGATTGCGAAACCGGCAAGTGGTCGTGTGCTCCACGAGTGAAAGCGCTCCGGATCAGCCGCGATGAAGGACGGAGGTATTAATAGTAACGCTGGGAGAGACAAAGAACACAGTGCTCGCAAAGACGGTCCCTGGTCAACAGGGACACCAGCTCACAGCGCTGGTAGAATGGGCTGTTGAGCTGCGTGGAAGTCGGCGGAGCCTCCCGACGACCCTGCAGGCCAGGATGTGTGCTGTGACAGTAGTCCGTGGATGAGAAGTGGTGGCGGAGCTCAGCAACTTTGACGGCCAGCAAATTGGAGAACCCTCCAAATTGGTGATGACGACGGCGCCCGGCTCTCCCGCTCTAGGTTTGTAGGCTTGCAGGGGAGAAGTTCCAAGGTACTCCGTCCTCCGTCCCTAGATACAGATACCTAGCACTGGGTGAAGAATCAGGCACTTCAGGGGGATGGGGATGATGGTGACGATAATACGGTGATGATGGCAAGGACGTCCACTATATGTACCCTGTACCCTGCTGTAGAATATTCACCGTCAACAGACATCTGGTTCGGCACCTCGTGCTCCATTGGAAAGCATACGCGTACAAACCACAGATCCAGTCTCAATCTACCGACCCCTTCACCACCTGGCACCTGTTCCCGCAGCACAGAGCGGTAGATTGCGTATGGGCGGTGTCACTCGCGGGCTACGTATCACACCGGCTGGCTAGTTGTGCGAGCCGCGTAAGACTGTCGTGTGCCCAGCCCAAACCTGCATGCCATGCACCCGGTCTCTAGGCTGGGGCTGGGGCTGGGGCTACCCAGGCTCTGTGCTTCTGCTTGTTGCGGTCCTGATTCCCATGTCACAGACAATCGGATTTCTTTATAATCAGCCCGACACAACCGTACACGTACATTCCTACAGTACGCAGGATTTGCTTGTGCCACTGATGAAGGGGCCGGGTTCCCTTATCGGTGCCATAGTGGGGTGCCCGGGTGCCGGTGCCCTAGCCACTGTGCGGCGCCTATGTGGCTTACCTTACCTAGGTATAGGCTCCAAGACTCGGGGTCAGGAGGGTTAAGCTTTACGGCTGCGCGGCTCCCAAGGCTTGGTTCGGGCAAAACCCACTTGGTTCCCTAGGCTTCCCAAAGCCTTAGGCTTCCCGCTAAGCGACGAAACAGACTCACAGACACATCGATTCGTCAGCTTCCCCCTTGCCCTTGCCCTTGCCCTTGCCCTTGCCAACAACGAACGACCTTTGCCGGGCATCTCATTATTGTTTATGCCGTGGACCTCCCCAGCCCTGCTTTATATCGTAGTAGAGCTCTCTCTCGAGACTGCTGGTGGTCGACCATGGGCTTCGGATATCCGTTGGTCTCTGCCACCCTCGCATAACCCTGACCGTAGGGGTCATGGATCCCTTTCCTGTCTTGGATATCCGCCAGTTCGGGCACCCACTTGCGGATATAATCGCCCTGCGCATCGAACTTGTCGCTTTGAAGCAAGGGGTTGAAGATTCGAAAATACGGCTGTGGGTCGGCACCGCAACTGGCTGAAAATCCCCATCCACCGTTGTTCGAGGCAAAATCCCCGTCGATAAGATGCTCCATGAACCATTTCTCACCCATACGCCAATCGATAAGGAGGTCTTTGGCCAGGAACGATGCCGCCATCATGCGACACCTATTGTGCATGTACCCTGTATGAGCCAGTTGACGCATCGCCGCGTCGACAATCGGAAACCCCGTCCTTCCATCCGTCCACTTCTTAAAGTGATCCATGTTGTCTTCCCATTCGATATTGCTGTACTCTAGCTTCAATGGTTTGTTCATGCTGCGGCCGCGTTCAGCTCGCGTTCTCGAATGATAAGGCGAGACCTACCAGATGTAAGGCCAGTAGCAGAGGATCGATGTATAAAAATCCCTAAAAGCCAGCTCTCCAATCCACCTCGAGTGGCCTTGTTTGCGGTCGTCGGTGAGTTTCTGGTTTGGAGAAGCTTCACGTGCTTCACGGACAACCGTGCGTGCTGCCAGGGTACCAGCTGCCAGGTGAGGGCTCAGAACAGATGTGCCGTTGGCCGAGGGAATGTTTCTTGCGTTTTGATACTCATCAGCTCTTTCCTGGAGGAACCTGGACAGTCTGTCTCGAGCCTCGTGTTCTCCAGCTGGCCACATGACACTGAATTTCGCTCTGTCCTGTTCAGACAACCATTTCGAACGAGGCGCTTGTGGAATTTCGCATCGAAACAGATCGGGATATGTGTCACCGGTGTTGGCCGGATTCATTTTGGGAACTGGGAAGGGGTCCAATTCACTCGGATGCTGATTGAGGTATGCGCACCATCTCCTATGCCAGGGACTATAGACACGTAGAGGAGCACCGGAGCTATTTGTCAATCTTCCCGGTTCTACCACACATCTGTCCGCGATGGCACTGAAAGATATCCCTTGACCCGAACATGCCCTTACCAAGGCTGTCTCCCTCCTGAGTTCGTCCACTTCATATTCAATGTTGCAGAATACATGCTTTGCTCCCCAGATGTTGCACAACTCCATCAGCCTTGACGGAATACTCCTCCTTTTGTCGACCACTTCAACGTGCAATGGGATTTTCAACTGGGCGAGGTCGTGCTTCAGCACTCGGAGGTTGCGCAGGATAAAATCAACGCGAACCGGAGCCGTAAGGTGAGCCTCAAAGTCTTGGGGAGAGATAAGGTACATGCAGATCAATGGGATTCTGTGTTTTTCCGCCTCTGCGCTTGCAAGATAGAGCCCTTTGTTGTCCGTAATTCGTATGTCGCACTTGAACCAGTGGACGACAGACTCGGCCGCGGACACCCTGTCCCGCTGAGCTTGAGTCTCCAGAAGAGCTCTTTCCAGTGCCTCAATTGGGCGCTCACGATAGCCGGAGCTATACTCGTTCGCCCGGCGGTTTGTGATCTCCAGCGGGTAGTATTTGCGGAGGAGGACATCATACTTGGTTTCGTTCGTGGGACTTGTAGAACCCGGAAGCATATCATGCAGCCTCTTTCTCTCGGAAGTAAGGAAGGATACGTCTGCTTTGCGTTTGGGAGCCGTTGTCATTATGTAGGTACCGAACGCAGGAACAGAACAAGTTTTCAGCCTAGCTGTTGAGATCTCGAAGGACAGCTCTCTCACATGAAGGGACTGCAACTCACGCAGGAAGCGAGCTGAAGTGAACCTGTCGCTGTTGACACACAGGAGTCAGCCGATCGCTCGGGCGGAGTGTTGATGTCATGTAAGACCCGATCGGACATGTCAAGTAGGTAGTCACAAGTACCTTAAAGTCAACGTAAAATTATTCTTCCGTATGTTATGAAGGGTTCGTCTCGGAGGGTGCGAGGAATAACACACATCAACTTTCATGCAGACCTGATATGTTTGCCGCCTTTTAGTCCACCGCCACCAAACGACGGCAAGTTCCTTTTAACAGTGGAAGACATCTTGCACACTGTTTTTGGTCTCTTGGTAAATAAATCATGAGCCATCAGGAATGGTCTATAACCTGTGGCCTGTGTGTCCAAGTTCATCACCGAGCCTCAGCCAAATGACCTGGCAAATCATGCTCCAAAACATATATTTCGCCTTACGCCAGCGCTGTCCTGCCTGGGGCGTCTAAGGCCAACCCAAATTCCCGATCCCGTTTTGAACTGCCGCTCCACTGTAGGGCCACCCGTATATATCAAACCCAAATCCCTACTTTATCCCTTTTAGCCACAAGACCTCGTACAATTTCGTCGTTTTTGGGCGAACCCCATCGCCACGGGAAAGCAACAGCTCGCAGTTGCTCAACCCAGTTACATGATCCTGAACCGTCAGGACAAAGGTGAAACATCGTCCGAGTCAGGTACCACTATATTAGAAGGTTTGCCTTGCTGCATCGAAGGAGGGGCGTGGCCGTTTGCCTGGTGTGCTGACGAGCTATCTTGATGTCGAGTTGGAGCAGTTACGCCACCTTCATTCTCCTCTTCAGGGATAGTTGCGCAGTATTTCTTCAAGACTTGTTTGAGAGCCGGCCTCCTGATCGGTTTGGCCAGGAAGTAATCCATACCGGAAGCCATGCATTCGTCCTCGTTGGATTTCTCAGCGAATGCAGTGAGGGCCACTATGGGTGCAGAGAACCCCATCTCTCGGATGAGTCGGGTCGACTGAATGCCGTCCAGGTTCGGCATCTGAACGTCCATAAAGACAAGATCGAATCGTTCGCCGCTCACCATCGACTCGCGGACTTTCTCGAATGCCTCTTGACCATCTTTCGCAATAGTTACATCTGTTCTTGTTAGGAATGCATCGGAGCTGAGCTGAGAGACTCACCATAGACATCCTCCAACCGCAGCATACGGAGGACAACTTCCTGATTGACTTTATTGTCTTCAGCTACGAGGACGCGAACTTTTCTGCCTTTCCGTGCGGCCTCGCTCTCCACTTTCTTCATTTCATCCAGCTTTGCCTCGGAAGTGTCGCTTTTCTTGGTCTCCTTCGCCACGTACGGTTGGGTGAAGCCTACTATCCTCGGTACATCAGCGAGTTTGGACTCCTCAGCTGCGTCGTCTCGTGACCCCAAGGATGCCGTTGAGCCGGTATGGTTCAAGGGAGTTTGATCGACAGTGTCATGCAGTGTTTGGCCCACAAAGCTGCTGGATTTGGATTGTGGCCTATGCGTCGAGGATGACGTTGACGGGCTGCGTTCGCACACGTAACGGAGAGGGATCCGCATTGCAAACTTGCTGCCTACTCCGACTTTGCTGTCCAGGGAGATGTCGCCGCCCATCAGAGCTGCCAGCTGCGCGCATATGCTCAACCCCAGTCCAGTGCCGCCGTACTTCTTGCTTAGTCCAAGATCACCTTGTACAAATGGTTCGAAGATCATCTTTTGCTGCTCAGGTGGGATTCCAGGGCCTGTGTCTTCAACCTCAAACTCAAATATCAGGTCCTTCGTGTTCATCGGGGGCGGTGACATCGACCTTTGTCGCTCCGCGACTTTGTGAATGTGTGTGGTGCCGCCAGCGACATGGATGCTAAGCTTTGAGTCTTCATGGGGAGAGTTGGATCGAGTCTTGTCGTGGTCCGCAGTGTCAGGCAGGTTGAGAGAGCCGTCCGACATTCGTACTCTCTTGTTATTTGATTTCCGGGATGTCAACGATGATTTCCGTGTACTGCCAGCCCTGCTGTGGTAGTGCTCCTGCAGGCCAGTGCAGCGAACGGACACTGTAACTGAGCCGTGGGCGGGTGTAAATTTGAGACTGTTGCTCACGAAATTCATCAAGACCTACAAAATGTAAGCATATCAGGAAGACTTGGGGCCATGGGATCAATATCACCTGCAGAATACGATTCTTATCCCCCCACAAGCACATGTCTCTGACTCGTCCTGTACCAACAGGTCCGTACAATTTCTCGCCGGCATTCTCAGAACTGTCCCCGAAGGCATCACTTGATCCCAGGAATACAACCTTGAGATCAACCTGTGCCTCCCGGGCCTGTTTCTCGAAAGTCGGCAGTAGTTGCGCGCTCAGATCACTCAACCTGAATTCAGCCTCATCGATGGACAACTGCTGTCCGACTTCGTTTTTGCTGAACGTGAGTAGATCGGTGAGCAGGTGGAGGAGCAAATCACCAGATTTGTAAATTGTACTCAGCGTGGAGCGAATCCTTCCAAGATCATTCTCATTCATGCAAACCGTGGTCAGGCCAAGGATGCCGTTTAGCGGGGTTTTGAGCTCGTGTGATATATTAGCGATGAAGAGTGTCTTGCTCTGGTTTGCTGATTCTGCGGCCTTTTTGCTTGTCTCGAGTTCTGCTGTTCGCTCCTTGACTCGCTCTTCGAGACGCTCATATTGCATAGCCAACTCATCGGACATTTCATTGAAAGTTCGCGTCAACTCGGTCAATTCGTCGGTAATGCAGTGCCGGCGTTCTGGAACTTTGCGAGGTATTCGGAAAGTTCTCCGACGCGCGTTTCTCGGGGTCGTGGAGCGCTCGAGTTGTATGGATCTGGTGATTTTAGGCAGTATACTGAAGAATCCTTCTTTCTGAGCCTCTGCGTGGTCGATTTGGTCGGGGGTACCCTCTCCTTCCTGCAGGGCGCGATTTCCCATGGAACTGGAATATTCGCTCGTATCATCATGTTGATAAGGTTCCACCGTTTTCGCGGTCGCAGCGCGCAATTGCCGAATTGGTGTGACAGAGTAATGGGCTATGGGCAACATGACGACGAGAAGAAGGCCCATCACGGAGAAAACGCAGATGAGGACGACATCGCGCAGGTGATTGATGGGGGCAATGACCTCCTTGTGCGACTCCTCCACCACCAAAACCCAATCGACAAAGCTGGTAGATACGACGGCGTATCCGGCAGAAACTTGAGTGCCGTCCTCGTTATGCGTAGAGATAAAGGCACCAGCGTTATTGATGGCATGGTTGTGTTTTGTCCAGGCTGCCAGCACGGCGGGATAGGACGCTATAGTGAATGGGAGGGTGGAATTGGCGATCGTGCTCCGAGCTTTATGGCGCCCTTGAAGTGTGGAATTGCTGTGCGGCGGGAGAACAAATCGAACAAGTTGCGGTTCAGCGTCAGTCGGCGTGGCACCCCTGATTTCTCGATTGAAGACGTTGTCAGCAGTGGCGGCACCGATGAGGAGAGTTTCCCCGGAATCGCCTAACCCTTCCGGAGAGTTCTGTATGGTGTAAATCATGTCCATGTTGACTAGTATCGTCAGCCAACCAAGGATATCAGAGCGCGAGGTATTGTTGATCATTGGCACGGTGACCGACAATAGAGAATACGACTCGTTTACGATCAAAGGTCCCAGGAACAGCGGCTTGCCGGGCTCGACCGTGCGGCCGTTGTAAGACACAACCGAGTAATTGGTCCCGGGTACCGTAGGACCATAGGTAAGGTTTGGATAGAGGGAAGGCGGGTATCCCAACCCGGGATCCCCAAGGTAAACTGCCGAGCCATTGGGGTAGGCATATGGCAGTTTCACCGTTCCCGCCAGATTGACTGCAGTAACGTTCAGCAGTCCGTTCGCGGCAGTCTCGTTTCCATTCAAGGCGTTGGGAAACATTGCCGCTTGCACCAGGAGTGAGCCACTAGCCAACGCCCCCTCGAGATCGCTCTGTGATCGAACCCAGTTATCGTCGGTCTTGTTGCCTTTGGCAGAAATCGGGGTTAGCATAATCTTGACAGAGAGGTACTAGCCTTCGGGGACTTCGCACCTGCATTGTACCTGCTCAGAGCACTCTGTACCAGGACCCGGGTAGAGACCGATTCAACCTGCGAGGTATACAGAAGCAGTGTGTTGGCCAATTGTGCCGCCTTGAGCGAGGCTGTCAACGAGAGCCCGGACAGTCTGCAGGCCGATCAGCAAAGCCCGACGTGAAGTTGCAGGAGGACAACCTTATGCTTATGATGAAATTATAGTTTTGAAACCACTGCAAAACAGCTCAGTGCGAGATCCTGTGTTGGTCCAATTGAGACATACCATGGCAAGTGCAAGCACCATCAGAGAAGCAAGAGAACAGAAAAGGACAAGCAGTCCGAGTTGCTCTCGGATGGAGATCCGCATGGCTGCGGTGGTACCAGATTTCTGCTCCTTCACATCGCAGGCCTTCAGTGAGTGTTGCGTCTTGCTCCCTCCTCCATCAGTTTTTCCATCTGTTCATGCCAACGCCCGAGGCTGGGCTTTGGATGAGCGAAGGCGGGGGATAGAAGGCTCGCAGGGATGAATTCGTCGGTGCGAAGGGCTTATAGAGATTGTTCTGCTGAGAGTAGATCTTTCTTCACCCGTTGGTCGTGTCGTAGACAGCACCACTTCAGGCGCAGAAGTGAGGGTAGGAGAGGGTGGACGAGGGTGTAAGAGCTAGGGACTTGGCTGGGAGGTGGCCAATAATTCGCGATTTCGATAAGACAGGAACCTGCGTTGTGGGAGGCTCCAGCCGCGGTAAGTCGTGATGATTACACAGCACAAGGGGGGAAGCTGGCGAAGTGGTCTTTGAAATGCAAAGAGACGGAGGGACTACCCAAGGCGTAAAGAGGTGGTGCCAGAAGGTGGTGCAAGAGGGAAAAGATCAACAAGCCAGTTGGGATGCAAGAAGGGAGAGACGATCGACAAAGGAATCAGTCTAGCGGCTGAGATTCTGGAGAGGGTTCAGCAAAGCGAGGGTCTAGGTCAAGGGGTTCAGCCCGTTGGGCTCCAACAAGCTCCACAAACTGTCCGACTCCTCTGGCCTTGCTCGTACTATTAGGCCCTTGGGCCTTCAGGCGTGGCGCTCCTTCACCCAGTTGTCAAGCCTCGAGCAGTCGCGAAGAGTCACCAGTGCAGCCTCGACACAGACAGAACAACTTAGAGCTCCTGGTCCCAAGTTTCTACCCTGAAGAGGCCGAACGAAATGAACAAACGAAATGTTCCCTCTGTGGCCGAGACTCAGTATCGCCGTTGACATGGTAGGTGTCTACTATCTGTAGTATCCGGGTTTACGATGTCTGGGAACAATAGCACGACTCTTTTGGCACCGCTTAGTGTTACTAGTAGTTCTCTAGGTTGTCCACAACTGAAACCGTTGCTAGCGCCCATAAGACCAATTTAGTAGAATCATCAATGCCATAAGTACTCCGTACTCCGTAATGTGATGCCGACCGAGAAGACCCTAAT
Organism: Capronia epimyces CBS 606.96; assembly: GCF_000585565.1. Lineage (NCBI taxonomy): Eukaryota > Fungi > Ascomycota > Eurotiomycetes > Chaetothyriales > Herpotrichiellaceae > Capronia > Capronia epimyces. The sequence goes on from NW_006912915.1 coordinate 31,546, forward strand.
CATCGGCAGGGATCATTGATGGGAGATTGGAGATGGGAGATGGGAGATGGGAGATGTTCGAGCTGCCTGCGCCTTGCCTAGAACTAGTAGGTAGTATCTGTACTCCGTAAGGTACGTACCTACCGTACTTGTGGCTGCGCTCCCCGCTCTGAATCTATGTAACTTGATCTTTACTCCGCGGCCACCAGCCGCATTCTCCCTTCACTAAGCTCGTGGGGTCATCTCTGTCTCCAGGTGCGTCAGTCCATCGTCAACTATACGTATCCATACACTCTTCGAGTTTCTACTTCTCTTTCAACCGACAATCGTCCTCCAGATGCGTCCAAAATGGCAGACATAGGTTTGTGAAAACTCTCTTGCAAGATCAACCAAAGTCTGACTCTTTGGGCATAGGACCCATTGCCTCGATCATCGGAGTCGCAGGCGCAGGGTTCAGACTGTCTTTCATCTTGAATGCAGTCAGCTGCGAAGTTCCGGAGTATGGCCTCGGATTGGTCCACAGCATCTCGAAAAGCGTCACATTGTTCTCCATGATTCTCAAACAGACCGGCACTGCCCTCCAGGCTGCAGATTCTGTCCATTCCAACGAAGCTGTCCAAACCGCCAAGTCGATCGCAGAAGAGAGCACGCGAGTGTTTGACGAAATAAACGATATGCTGGATCGTCTACGCACAAAGCAGATCAGTGGCGATATCTCTCCTACCATTCAGCAGAGGTTCAGATGGTGCTTTCGACATCACCGCGTCACATATCTGCTTGCGCAACTCGAGAGCCTTAAGCTGAGCCTTTTCCTGATGCTTCAGGTCATAGAATTGGGGAAAATTATGGCATCGACATCCCGCAGGTTTGCCTTGCTCGACCTCGTCGTGAGATTGCGCTGACCTGCGTCTTAGTGACCCGCCCGAAGAAGTTGCCCTAAAAACTGAAGCTATTCGACAAGAACGGGCAGAGGCCCAGAACGCCGTGATCGTTCGATATTGGCAGATGAACAACATGGACAGGCTGTTTGAGGCGTCACGCAAGGAAGAGGAGGAAGATAGAACATCCAACGCCAGTGCCAGCACCAGTACACCACAAGATCACGAGTTTTCCCTTGTTGAGTCGGACAGCTTACAATGGACTGCTGACGCTCCACCTCCGGAATACGCTCCTATGTCTGCTCTGGTGAGGCTTCCGGTGTACTCTTTGGGCGAGTTGGATCACACACTACATCAAATCAAAGGCTCTCCCAGAGACATGATCCGTGTATCGGACCAGGCGATTGATCCTCTGCTCGAACGATGGACCAAATGGAGGGAAGTTCGTGAAAGAAGACATAATCGAGATTCAGGAGTTCGATTTGTGCCATCGGTACAGAACCTCGATGAAGCTGACGAAGATGACGAAGACCGGCCATTTCACGAACGATATGAGGATCAAGAGGAGAACACCCGTGGCTATTATCTGGAGGGCAAAACGACGGATTGGAGGAGGCCAAATTCTGCCGCTGCTCGACAAGAGGCCCTCAGGAGGCGAAAGCAATACTCTAATTTCCAACCCACTGTTAGCACGGCTGAGAGTGACGTCGAAAATTCGCCAAATGGCAACGCCTCCAATAAACGAACCGCGAAACGACATCTGTTCGAAATGGGATCGGAATCGGAGTCGTCGGTGTCTGAACCCGAGCTACTTCAACCCAAGCCGAGACGACGCAGCAGCGGCAGTCCACCGACCGAACGGAAGATATCAGCGCATGAGGGCATCTCAGCCTCGCACTCGTACACCGCGCCCGTTCAACCCCCGGCTTGGATAACCGCCAACAGTGTGAGCAGAAGTAACCGAGCACCCTCCGTAACGTCAGGTCAGTCGACAGCATCTCGATTGTCCTCGCCTGCTTATCATCCACCTGGTCACCGGCCGTGGGCGACTCCCGACCAGACTTCAATTCATCACAGTTTGTCATTGCCCCTTCCACCGGTGCATACCGCCAACGCGCCGAATCCGTACACACCCCAACAACATGCTGGATTCCCCCGGTATGCCGGCCAGCCGACAGCCCAGTTTAGTCCGTACAGTGCACAACCTGGTGCGCAATCGAGGTATATTCCGCCATCACCAAATCCAACGGTCTCTGCCGCACGCCCTGGCTCGCAGGATGGTAAGCACGGGCGATCGCCATCTCGTTTGTCGCAACACAGCACACCTGCACGCAGTTACATCAGGAGCGAAGACGATAAGAGACATTCTCGCGAGAAAAGCACAAAGCAAAATCTCCGCGAGGGAGCCACCAAAGGACTCCTGGGAGCAGGTGCGATCGCAGGCTTCCTACAGGCTCTTGAGGGACTCAGCATTTGATCTTGTGTTTTGTATCTAGGTATATATTATCTATGGGTGATACTACCTAGTCATGAGGGCCACGATACTATGAAATCATTCATGACAAGAATTTGGATATTTAATGCCCGGTCATGTTAATTAGGCGGTACTTGTTGCGGAGGACTACAGGCTGATATCTGAAAAGACGAGTAGGTGAGAGGGGCAGGAGTATCTTCATATTTGGAGGCTCTCGTCCCTGCCTCTAGTGGCAGTATTGTATGTAGGACTCACACAGCTGCCAGGTATTATCACCCATAAAACTCACTTAATGACATAACAGACGTAATAGATCGTTCCAAGCACTCATCTAGAGATTACATCACAGAGGGGATCTTGTCGTTTCGTTCAGCGGGGCGATTGCCATCTGAAACATGAAGGACCAACGGTTTGAGTTTCGAAATCGACATGGATGCTTTGACGATACACTTAAGTAGCAACTGTGAGTTAACAGGGCCATCGGGGCTGGGATGTAAGAGGCTGAAGTGCGAGACACAATATGAAGAGCTTGAGGCAGAAACATTATCCAATACCTTATGATATATGGACCAGCGAATGCAGGTCTAAGGCCTTAAGGATGTACTCTATAGGGGTTGCAGGGTGTTGACTGTCAGCGTTCCGTAGCCGCCCCCGAATATTTATTAGTACCATACAGACACTGCCGGAACACTCGTCATTGTTCGAATATTATTCGATACGCGAATATGCCCCCGGTTCATCAAACGAGCTATATAACAGGATCGAGTGTCATTATACTAAGAAAACAGCATATATTTCATCTCAGGAGGTGAAGCGGAAGGTGCCGAGCTCTACCGAGTTCCTAATCGCTGTGAGGTGGCGGAGAGAGTAATTGTATCCTCAAATGGCAGGTTCGAGAGTAGGCATTCTAGACTTATCAACCACTTAGTCTGAATGAGCGCCTACACGGAATTAATTACCACTGTGGCTAGATGATGGAAGCCAAAATATCGAGTACTCCGTACTCTGTACAAGAACACCCAGTGAGTGCCTTAGGTACCTAAGGTATATAAGGTAGGTTAGGTAGGGATCTGACTTTACAAGATCGCGGGGACTAGAGGCTCAGCACGCTACACGTAGAGTACCCGGCTAATTATTATTACAAAGTATAATTACAGCAAATCGGTAATAACTTGGGCTACTAGGGCGCCTAGCAGAACGCGTGGGCTATGGGTCCTACCTACCTAGAACCTACCTAAGGTAAGTTTCTACTTGGGTACATACTATACCTAGGTACCTAAAGGGAAGGTAAGGTACCTTACCTGAGGTACCCTCTACACCCTTCCCCTATTACTTCTTCGATGCGGGCAATAGACACTACTCAAGGCGGTCATTACTACCAGCTGCAAGAAAGACCTCGATCAGTGACCTGTCTGTCGGGCACCCTTTGTTCTTTCGCCACCTGGCTTTGGCTTTAGCTCGAGGTCTGCTACTGGCCCCGTTCCCGGTGCTTTCCCAGGGCTGCTAGTCTTTGACTTCTCGCGCCCCGCCGCCCGAAACGAGCCCCCCTTCGACATTCCAAGCGACTGGTCAGGTTAAGGCTCCGTCCACTTAAGCTCTCCGGCTAACGGCGTGTGTGCCGGAAGTCTTTGTCTCTGGTCAAAAGCTGGTGTTGCTGTCCTGAGTCCTCTGTACGGATATGGAGCACCTACCTACCTGGTAGGTACGTGTTGAAGGCGAAGGTGACGGTGATGGTGCGCTACGCACAGCTGTAGCAGTGCCTACGGCGTCTCTGCACAGTGCATTGTCTTGTCGCCCCCGGCGATCTTTCAGGAGAGGATCAAGCCATTCGCCCAGTTTTAGCTACTGTACCCATCCCTACCCTCCTCGCCTTGCTGCCAACTGCCAACGGATAAAATAGTACCAGTGGCAGGGCAGAAACCTCTCTTGACCCTAAACTTGCCTGCCAACGCTTCCTCCTCAACCTCGCCTTCTACTACCAAACCTTCTCCTTCACGGGACGGGACAGCAATTTTCCATCGTTACCTATCATTATTGTTCTGGCTTCTGTCGCCCTCCTGATTCCTCGCACGTCCAACGGCCTCTATTAGTATTCATCACCTATAACCTATTGGCACTCTATTTCTCATCCTAGTAACCGACACCTCCCGACCTTTTTACCGTCCACCACTGGCTAGCGCTGTTTGGCATGTCCATCCCACCTCTGCCGTCCACGCCACCCAATCGCCCAGAGCAAGCCCCGGGAAATTGATCGCATTACCATCCCTCTTTCACAATCTACAGCACGCCTGCCTGCGCCGCCGATGAACCAAGTCTTCATCTCACAACCAGCTCCTCATTGAATCTCCCTCCCAGGCGAGTCCCTATCATCGGGCAAGGTGGCTCTGCCGCCATTCTGCCTTCGCTGCTGGACGCAGCCCAAGACTCGAGCCCTCTGGCACTTCGATCGCGCCTGTCACGAACCTTTTCGCACAGCTACTCATGAGGAGGAACATCTTGTAGAGACGCAAGCATCGTCCATGTCTCGCCCCGACGAGACATTGGCAGCGGCCGCCGCAATCTTACGTGGACTGGCCAAAGGCTCGACCGCGAATCCCTCCTACGCCAACGGCTTAAAGCTTCCCCCGTACCGACTTCCGGGGGATGACAACCCGTTGAAAAAGGAGCTGGAGGCTGAAATAGCTTCTCTGGCACGGCGGATACATTATCTCGAAGGGAGAGCCGATGTCGTTGGTCACTCGCTGCCGGATACCCCTGGTGAATTCCAGAGTCCTACCTCGCCGTTATCTCGCCCTAGCGAGCCTCGGAATGCATCAGAAGAACAATTCAATGACCAGACTGCGCCCGCTGCAGAAAGGACGCACGTGACCTCCAATCAATCAAGGCGCGTCAATACACTTCTTGCTGCAAGGGAGCCTCTTGGTCCTTCCGAATCTGGTCGTACCGTCAGCGAAGATGATATCAGCATTCTCCGGGAGCACGTGGAAAAACAGGCTGAACAGATCAAGAGCCAGCGCGAGACAATTGCAGAGATCAGTCTCGGTCTACGACATTCTGAGGAGCAAGCCAAGCAAGCATTCATAAGAGTGGAGAACGAAGATGTCTCGATGCTGGAGAGAGAACTTCGGAAGCATCAACAGGCTAACGAGGCTTTCCAAAAGGCATTGCGGGAAATTGGTGGGATCATAACCCAGGTTGCTAACGGCGATTTGTCCAAACGTGTCCAGATCCAAGCCACCGAAATGGACGATGAAATTGCTGCCTTCAAGGTCACTATCAACACCATGATGGACCAACTCGAGATATTCGGAAGTGAAGTGACCAGGGTAGCACGAGAGGTCGGTACTGAAGGCATCTTGGGCGGTCAAGCTCACATCGGCGGGGTGCATGGAATCTGGAAAGAGTTGACAGATAACGGTATGCTTTCCCATCATGGCACTGTGGGTGTTTCACCACTGACTCTGGGACAGTGAATATCATGGCTGCAAACCTGACAGACCAGGTTAGAGAGATTGCCACCGTCACTAAAGCAGTCGCTCGCGGCGATTTAAGCCAGAAAGTGCAGAGTCGAGCAAAAGGAGAAATATTCGAACTCCAACACACAATCAATACCATGGTGGACCAGCTACGGACGTTTGCCACTGAAGTTACCCGCGTCGCCAGGGATGTCGGCACTGAAGGCGTACTTGGCGGACAAGCTCAAATCGACGGGGTTCAGGGTACCTGGAATGAATTGACCAAGAGTGTGAATGCTATGGCAGATAACTTGACTACCCAGGTGCGAGACATCGCCATGGTCACTACCGCAGTCGCGAAAGGCGACCTTACGAGGAAAGTGACTGCCAGCTGCAAAGGCGAGATTCTCCTGCTCAAGAGCACCATCAACAACATGGTTGACCAGCTACAACAATTTGCCCAAGAAGTTACCAACCTGGCAAAGGAAGTTGGAACAAATGGTGTTTTGGGCGGTCAAGCGACGGTGCACGATGTTGAGGGCACGTGGAAGGACCTGACGGAGAATGTGAACGGCATGGCCATGAATCTGACGACTCAGGTGCGGGAGATCGCGGCAGTCACTACCGCGGTTGCCAATGGCGATCTTTCCAAAAAGGTCACAGCCGACGTCCAAGGGGAGATTCTTGACCTCAAGATCACGATTAACTCGATGGTCGACCGATTGAACACTTTTGCTTTTGAGGTCAGCAAAGTCGCAAGGGAGGTGGGCACAGATGGCACTCTTGGTGGACAAGCCAAAGTGGACAATGTCCAGGGCAAATGGCGAGATTTGACGGACAACGTGAACACCATGGCTTCGAACCTGACAGACCAGGTGCGGAGCATTTCCGACGTGACCCAAGCTATTGCGGCAGGGAATTTGGACAAGAAGATTGAGGTCCAGGCTCAGGGCGAAATTTTGACATTGAAGGTCACAATCAACAATATGGTGGACCGATTGGCCACTTTTGCTCACGAGGTGAGAAGAGTAGCTCGCGATGTGGGCGTCAACGGGAAGATGGGTGGCCAAGCCAACGTCCACGACGTCAGTGGTCGGTGGAAGGAGATCACCGAGGACGTCAACACCATGGCCGAAAATCTTACTGCTCAAGTCCGTGCCTTTGGAGAAATCACAGATGCAGCAACTGAAGGAGACTTTTCAAAATTGATCAGTGTCAATGCATCCGGAGAGATGGACGAGTTGAAACGCAAAATCAACCAGATGATTTCCAACCTAAGGGACAGCATTCAAAGGAACACGGCCGCTCGAGAAGCTGCCGAACTTGCCAACCAAACAAAGTCCGAATTTCTTGCAAACATGTCCCACGAGATCAGAACCCCGATGAATGGAATCATCGGAATGACTCAACTCACCCTCGACACAGATGACCTTAAGCCGCATTCCCGAGAGATGCTCAACACGGTGCACAACCTAGCCAACAGTCTGCTGACCATCATTGACGATATCCTCGACATCTCAAAAATCGAAGCGAATCGCATGGCAATCGAAGCCATTCCCTACACGATCCGAGGGACGGTTTTCAATGCACTCAAGTCGCTGGCAGTCAAAGCGAATGAAAAATCCTTGTGTCTGGCTTTCGACGTGGACAACTCGGTCCCGGATTATGTGGTTGGAGACCCATTCCGTCTCAGACAAATCATCCTCAATCTCGTGGGTAACGCCATCAAATTCACTGATCAGGGCGAAGTTAAGGTCACAATCAAGAAGTCCATAGACTTGATTGGGAATTGCGCAACCGACGAGTTCCCGTTCGAGTTTGTGGTGTCCGACACCGGTATTGGTATCCAGTCTGACAAACTTGATCTCATCTTCGACACTTTCCAGCAAGCCGACGGCTCGACCACCCGAAAGTTCGGGGGCACTGGCCTCGGACTTTCGATTTCCAAGCGGCTGGTCAACCTCATGGGAGGCCAGGTATGGGTCACTTCAGATTTCGGGCAGGGTAGTGAATTCCACTTCTCTTGCATTGTGAAATTTGCCACCGAGGACATCAGTGTCATCAGCTCACAGCTGTATCCGTTCCGCAAGCATAAAGTGCTTGTGGTGGACAAAGGGATTTCTCCTTTTTTCGAGCGCGTCCCCGCCCTGATCGAGGAGCTTGGTTTACAGGTTCTCGTGGTTGAGGATGAGGCTGACGTCCCTGAACCGCCTTATGATGGGAAAGATAAGCCGATCGATGGCGGCTACGATGTTATTGTCATCGACCAGCTCGAGACGGCGCACAAGTTGCGACTGATTGACAAATTCAAGTACATCCCCGTGGTCCTGCTGAATGCGACTGTGTCGATCAACCTGAAGACAGTCCTTGACTTGGGCATTGCTTCCTACATGACGACACCGTGTCAGCTCATTGATTTGGGCAATTGTATGATCCCAGCTCTTGAAGGCCGGTCTACCCCCGTGATCAAGGACTACAAGAAGTCATTGAATATCTTACTTGCGGAAGACAACGAGGTCAATCAAAAGGTGGCCATCAAGATTCTGGAGAAATACAATCATGTTGTGACAGTGGTTGGCAACGGTCTAGAAGCTGTCAATGCCATCAAGGCCGATCGCTTCGACGTGGTGTTGATGGACGTGCAGATGCCCGTGATGGGCGGGTTCGAGGCCACACGAGAGATCCGGCAGTACGAGAAAGAGATGTTGCTTCCCAGGACACCCATTATCGCGCTGACTGCCCATGCAATGCTGGGTGACCGTGAAAAATGCATCCAGGCTCAAATGGACGAATATCTGTCAAAGCCGCTCAAGCAGAACCTACTCATGCAGACGATCCTGCGAGTCGCATCCGACGGCGTGACAGCAATGTTCAACAAACATGCTCGGACCAAGTCGAAGGCGACCGGGAACGGCACGTCAGAGAACAGGAAGCAGGAGACAGCGCCTGCCGACGCAGACGTTTCTTCGACATCGCCGCTGAGGCCACAGTTTTCGGAAAGATCAATCACAACATCAGGCCCGGTGACTTCTGGTAGCCCGGAGAGCCCCTCAGCCGCTAAAGACGTCGAGTCCGATCCAATGTCGGCTGTTAATACCGTACGTTCGACGTCCTGGTCTAGATAAATGAAGAGACAGCTAATCGAGCAACCAGGTACTGTTAAGATCTCATAGTACATGAGCATACGTGTGATAAAGGTTTGGGGCCTTTTGGCTAGAATAACTTCGCATCAGCGCCGCGGGATGGGTTTGCTGGGGAATTTGATTTTCTGGAGCGAGGAGCATTGTGGAAATGCAGCTCGTTTTTAGTATGCTGTGTTTGATTCGCAGTCTGGGGCTCTGATATGTGGGATTTTCCGGGACATCAACTCTACGAGTGGGATTGTGGAGGGGGGAGCACTGGGGAGGGACACTTCGAGGATTGGCCTCGTTGGGCAGAGTGAATAAATCGCTCATGTTTTCGTTGTACGATGTACTCCGTACCTATAGTCACCAACTGGATGTCGCGGTGGATGACGGTTCTTTATTACCGTCCACCTCCGTCGTGCCCTATCACCGAGCGGTATCACCGAGCGGATCGTCTCAGCTGCTTCCATCCAAGACGAATCAGGTCGTATCTGAGGGGATCCGAGAGTGTATCACAGGGGTAACAATAGCGTCCTCGTGACAGATGGAGACTTGGAGACGTTCGTGCAAGCCGGACGAAGATACAGGCGCCAGATGAAGTCATGTGAGCAATCCCTTCGTACATACCAGGTTACCAAGAGACCTACCTAGATACCTATGTAGGTACTCCGTATATGTAGACGGGAAAAGTCCTCCACGTCCTCGGTGCAATACAGTGTAGAACCCTCCAAGTGGCGGTCGGGGCCAGGGCGAGATTGCTTTGTCACTGGAGTGTCTATGTCATCGCTGCTAATTACTCGTGTTTGGACCGCATGAAATTTGCCGCTCTGTCCAGTCGTGCAACACAAACAGCGAGTCCTGACTTTCAACTCATCCACGTTCCTACCCTTCCATGCAGGATCTGAGCATGGACGGTTTGTCATCATCGTTGTCCTCTGAGTCTGTTTCAATAGCTGCAATCTCCCGGCCCACGACGCTGGCCCTCCCAGCGGCACCATGAGTCATTGGTAAACACCACCGAACATGGAAGCACCACAGCCACAATCCGTCGAAGAAGCTGCACAATCGACTTCCAACGCTTCTGCTGTCAGAGAGGATGTCGCGACCTCGGCCCCGACCTCCTCCACATCTCGATTGAACCCGCGAAGCTGCGTCACGTGTCGCCGCAGGAAGGTCAGATGTAATAAAGAAAATCCATGCGCAAATTGTATAAGAGCGGGGATTGAGTGTGTCTTTCCTGGTCCGGGCAGGGCACCCAGAAAATCGAGAAAGCCCCCCGATACAGAGCTGCTGGCACGGCTACAGCGATTGGAGGGAGTGGTCCACAGCCTGGGAGCGCAGGTGGACGAGAATGGGGTCTTGTCGTCCACTGTCACCGGCTCTACAGACATACGAGTTCGGTTTGGCGACACTCAATCCGGAGACTCACCTACATCCGATCGCTCTGACTCGAAAAGGCAGTCCATTGATAAGCACTCGGGTCGGCTGCTGATAAACGAGGATCGCAGTCGATATGTCAACAGTGCCTTCTGGACCAGCATGAGCGACGAAATCACGGAGATACGTGATATGCTTGACCCTTCCAGCGCAGACGAAGAGGATGAGGCCCCCTTCTCAGACCAGGATCGCCAGGTGAACCATCAAGCCTTCCTCTTCGGCTACTCTTCGACAATGCTGGATCTACGAGAGCTGCATCCCACCCCGAGCCAGATCTTCATTTTGTGGGAAGTATACAAGGAAAATGTCGATCCCGTGGTCCGAATCACGCACCGACCGACTGCAAGGACAATCGTGATGACTGCGGCAACTAGCCTCGACCGTGTGTCAAAACCTGCGGAGGCCTTGCTGTTTTCCATCTACTTTGGAGCGGTGGTCAGTTTAAGCCCAGAACAATGCCGGCAACTACTCGACGAGGACAAGGAAACTCTTCTGAAGAAATACCGTTTCGCGATAGAGCAGGCATTAGCACGTGCCGACTTCTTGAACAGTTCCAGTCTGATGTGTCTACAGGCACTCGCCCTCTTCCTCGTCTTTGTGCGGCACTGTGACGATTCCCGTATAGTATGGGCTCTGGGAGGTTTGGCAATACATCTCGCGCAGGGGCTAGGCATTCACCGCGATGGGTCGCACTTTGGCTTGAACCCCTTTGATACGGAAATGAGACGACGACTGTGGTGGCATCTGACTGTTGTGGACAGCCGCTCGGCGGAGGATCACGGGGCCGACCCCGTTTTCACCGAGCCCTTCTACGATACGAAACTTCCACTGAACTATAATGACGACGACATCTATCCGGGAATGAAGGAATACCCTCCGGAGAGACAGGGCGCCACCGAGATGACGTTCTGCCTGATCCGTTTCGAACTGAGCATCTTCTCCCAACGTCTGAACTTGACCTCGCCAGAAGTGGAAGAGGGTCACGCATCGCCGGATTGGAAGCTTAAGGAGCAAATGATCGACGAGTGCCACCGCAGGCTGGAAGAGAAGTACCTGCGACACTGCGACATGAGTCAGCCCATCTATTGGGTAGCTACTACCGTTGCCCGCTTGATTTTGGCAAGGATGTGGCTGAAGGTGCACCATCCCCGTTCATTCAGCCCCACAAACGATGCCTCGCCCATTCCACCAGAATGCCGAGACCGGGTATTCCTCACCTCTGTGGAAGTGATCGAATTCTCTCACCTGCTAGAAAATAACGAGAGTACTGCAAAGTGGGGGTGGCTCTTCCGGACTTATGTACAATGGCAATCTGTGGCTTTTGCGCTGTCAGAAATTTGCGTGAGGCCGCCAGGACCCGACGTCGATCGGGCGTGGCGAGCGATTGAATCAGTATATGACGAGCAGCTGGTAAAGAATACCAAGTCGCACAAGGGCTTGGTATGGAAACCGCTGCGGCTCTTGATGGCGAAGGCCCGGGCTCGAAGAGCAGCACAGCAGGCGCACGACGCGGGTCAGGGAGGCGAGGGCCCCAACGTCGCCCCATCTACAGATCTGCCGGCATCCACCTCGATGGAGCGTTTCATGCATGACTATCCCAATAATGTGGTTTCCAGTACCCTGGAAGCATTCGACCTTGGGAGTCAATCACCTTACTCGCCTGTGGCACCTAAATCGGTGCACGTCGGGAGTGGGAGTGGGATGGCCAGCCAAAGCAGCAGGGCGACTCATTCAGCGGATCCATCGGCGCTACAGCACGGTGATTTCTTGAATTATGAATGGTCGCCGTCTGTGGGAGATTTCAACATCCAACCAGAGCCCTTTTCCCGATTCATTATGAATACGCAGGAAGAATGGTTCTGATACAGCACAAGCTGGGGCCGAGATAGGCTTGCTTCAAAACAAGTTTGTCCGTGGGATAGACAACCGTGTTACTCGGCTACGGCCGTTAGTACATAGATCTGGCAGCCAGGTACCAACAGGGGCAAGATCGAGGTCTATTTTGGGTAGGTCCAGATGGCAGATGCACCTTGGGCGGCCTGAGAGTCAGCGCCAGCAGGGATGTGCAGGTGGACTCGGCTGTTGATGTTGCAGCATCACAAATTCGACAGTGTTGGTTGGTCGCTGCTCGGACACTGAACCTGGCACACCGCCAATATAGATGAATAGAGTGCCCGCCGCCTAAGCACTGTACAGTAAGATACTAGGCTTAGGGGCTAAGCATTCGGCACCCCCCATCTAGGCCTTACAGTAGGCCTTAGGGCCCCTTAGCCCAGGGCTGAGACAGTGTTTGCCGCCTAGGAGGACGGAGGACGGAGCAGCTACGGAGTATGGAGTACGGATACATATGTACTCTGTAGATGCCCTACCTAAGGTACCTGGTACCTACCTAGTACTAATCTACACCTACGGCTCGAATAGTATGTACTAAGGTGCCTATCTATCGGCCTCCCCTGTTCTCAGGCACGTCCGTCGTCCATTGTTTGGCTGAGCACCTTGCGCTCGCCAACTTTTGTTGGGCGTCTAGCCTAATCAAGGTAACTGGGCGCCTGAAACTTGGGGTAGCCAGGGGCAGAACAATGGGATAAGCGGACCAGCAACCGCCGGACGTCTTCAGCTGGAACAACACCCTTGAAACAGAGTCGCCCGTCAAAGGATGCACACCTATGGATGCTGTCTCCTTCCGGCTGGTTCAACATGCGAGGAAGAGAGCTGGCATCTGAACGCTGAAGCGCCAGGCGTGGCTTCTATCTTTGCCCTTGCCTAAGCGTTACTGACGGACTTCTAGCTGCTCTTCTCTTGTCTCTGTCTCTGTCACACCCTCCCTTCCTCTCCCGTTCTCTTTCTACTCTTCGACTGTGAGCAAACTCCATACTCCAACAGAGTCTATTCCCCGTTCTTAGTCATGTCTTTTCGTTGCCAGACCCGACTCAGGGTTATGCTAGGTTTTGTTCTGGCTGGTAAGTCCCTATACCTCTTCCAACGGGCACCCCGAGGCCAAGGACGCAGAAGCTAACCGTCATTCCAGTCTTCTTGCTCACAGTGCATGCTGCTGTTCCTGCTTCCACCTATGTCGGTCGAGGTACCTCTCCAGATCCTAATGATAACATCACTGTCGCCGTCAACGTGCCGTCCAACAGCAGCGATTCCCTATTCTTCCATTTTTCCGCTCCCGCAGGCCAAACATGGGCAGCTTTTGGCTTGGGTGGTCAAATGAAAGGCGCCTTGATCTTCGTCACTTATGCTGCTAAAGATGGCAAGAACATCACACTCAGCCCCCGTCTGGGCACTGGCCATGTCATGCCTCAACATACCACGTCTGTCCAAGTTGACGTTTTGGCTGGGAGTGGCATCGTCAATGGCTCCTTTGTCATCAATGCCAAGTGCACAGGCTGCCGCTCGTGGAGTGGTGGGAGTGTCAATACTGCCAGCACCAGTCAGAACATGATTTGGGCTGTCGGTCCAACAGGAAACTTGCAGAGCAATGATGTTGCGGCCTCCATCAGTCAACATGAAGGGTATGATGTCTTCAACTTGGACTTCAAGTCGGCAACTGGAACGGCTGGCGTTCCTGTCCTGAACTCATCGTCGACAACCGTTGACGACAGCCCTATTTCGGGTGGCCATTTCCATGGTGGTGGTGGATTCCATGGATTTATCATGTGTCTGGCCTTTGCGATCGTCTTCCCGGCCGGGTATCTGTTGTTACGCACTATCCAAAAGGTCTGGGTACATTGGGCCGTCCAGACATTTGGTTTGGTGGTGGTGTGCATTGGTACCGCAGTCGGCATTGCCGTTAGCAAGAGAGACAACATTGTAAGCATGAAACTCCCAGGGGCTTCGTGCTCAATCACACTAACTGGCACAGACACCGAGCCTTACCTCCGGCCATCAAATTCTCGGACTTATCATCTGTGGCTTGGTCCTCATCACTTGGACTGTGGGATTCGTTGGACACAGCATCTACAAGAAAACCGGGTCACCGGCCAGGATCATGATCGGCCATCGTATTCTTGGGCCCGGCACGGTATTCCTGGGGCTTGTCAATGGCCTGGTAGGGCTTCACTTCGCAGGCAACCACCCTGGCCTTGCCGGCTTCGCAATTGTATCGGTTGCTATAGCCGCCGGCGTTGTCTCTGTGGGAATTATCTTTCGTCGTCGAAAAGTGCGAAAGGAGGCCATGAACACTCCGGCCGCGGTTAACTTTCGGGAGGGTCAGACGGATCCTGGTCATACCGCAGAGCAGTACCCTCCGCCTCCGTATAATCATGGTGGCATCCCGTTGCAAAACTACCGCAACACTGGTCAAGTGTATGCCTAGGAAGCAGAAGGCGATTTGGAAATAACGCAAGGGTCTTACAATATCGGCTCTATTTAATCATCTTGGGCCGACGGTCAGAGGCAAGAAGGAAGTTATAGGCCAAGGGAAAAGTTTACAGTTGATTAGGTTAGGGTAGGGTCTGTGCTACTGTACCGGTAACGGTCCACTGCGCAACCAAATGAACAGGTTGATTGGGCTTGGATTAGATTATTGTCAGAAACTAGATATGAAGCATCAACACTCGTTCAGTAGGATGCGGATCTTATTTGAGATGCCAGACATGCGGCTTCCGTCGAGGCCACCCTCCGTTAGTGACTATGGTCGAGAAGTTGGGTATACTCCACTGATAGGGACATTGACATTGTCCTCTTAATGAATGATTTAGCGTGGTACCAACTACTGGGCAGGCAAGCCAGTAGGTGCCAGGAGGTTTACCCCCGGACTGGTGAGTTGTATGTACGAGCACAACGAACTTTGCATGACATGCCTCGATGCTCCTCATGTGACTCTTGGAGATGAGTGATGTGTCATGGTATAGTACGGAGTTCTATCGTCTATGTGGATGTTCATCCATGGGGAAGGTGAGGTGTTAGATAGTACAGCTAATTATTTACTTATAATATAATTCAAGTATCCGTACTCCGTACTGTGTCTTGATAATTGCCACCTATTGTCGATACGCCACGGCTCTACCGGAACTGGCTGTAGATGGATGGTCATTCATCCTGTGGATAATCAAATACATCCCGTAGGAGACGACAGGGCGTTTCAATCTTGGACTCGGCGTTACAAATGCCCAGCCCATACCAGAACGTACGGCTTATCCTATGTCTTACGCTAACAGCAGAAAATCGACGGAAAGCTCATGTTCGTTGCCCTTTTCGATGAGAGCCAGAGCCTTGGAGAGTATCAACTACGGAGTACATGGTCGCATGGTGTCATGCTTCGGCTGTCAGCTCAACCATGCTCAACTCCCCCGCGAGTCCCAACCTCAGCACCTTGACAACATCCCGTCCAACGACATCCTTATCCTTGAATCTCGCTCTCCAGTCCCACCCCCTGACAATATCACTTCTCGGCTCAGGAACCAAAACTCCACTGCTTGCTGCACTCTTCCCGCCAGCCCCTGTGCTCGTTAGATCACTCTTCGCCAACATCTCCGACCCAATCATGCTGAAGCTGAAGTTGGAGTTGGTGCCCGAGGACATGCTCTTCTTCAGAAGGGCGTGCGGGCTAGGCGGCTGAGAGCCGTGGTAATTCCGTAGTGCAGCCTGCAGGCATTCTTCCGTGGCCTCGTACACACGTGGAGATACAGTGGACAGGTCCTCGATGGCCGCTAAGAGAGCATAGATCTGCTGGGAAGTGAGGACGTTTTTGTCAGAAGCGCTGTTACTTGCAAGAAGGGCGGTGGCCTCCCCCAGCAGTGTTAGCAACCCGTCGACCTGAATGGCAGATTGGCGGTCTGGGTCGTATAGCCCTCCATAGATGCTGTCCGCGGCGCTGTTGATTGCTGCCACCAGGGCCTTGGATGCAGCCTGTTTGCGTGCAAAAGGATGAAGATTCGACAAACTACCCTGTCCATTTGGAAGCGAGTCCTCATCCCTCAGAGCGTAGAATCGGCGCAGACAAGCATATCCGACTAGGTAGAATTGTAACATCTCGGCAGCTTCCGGGTCGACTTCAGCAATATCTGATAAGGCCGTTTTGGGATTTTGCACCAGGCTCTGCAATCCCTCGTCCATCTCATCCTCCGGTGGGTAAGCCCTAGACTGCACGAGCGAGTAGCTGACCAGCAGATCAATCAGGTGACGGATTTTGTGTGATGCATGGCTTCTGGCGTAACATAACAACGCGGTACCGTATTCGGCGGTATTGTTAACGAGATAGTCGCCGAACCGATCCGATACGTTACGTGCTTCGTCTTGAAGACCAAGGTCTGAACACAGATTCGTGAGCTTCTCAGCGCGATCTTGCGACACGACTTCGAGCCGTTCAAGAAACCTGGTGACAGCCGTGTGCATCACCTCGCGATCGTCTAATCTGGTGACAATCGAGATGGCAACTTCCCAGCCTTCAACAGCAGACCCATCAGCAAGTCGCAAGATAGGCTTTTCAAAAACTCGGTCAGCGTATCCTAGGAGGATGTCGTCCTTACCGACGCCCTGCTTAGGAGCACCGTAACTGAGTACCATCAGATCCTCCTCGTTCAGGCCAGCTGGTCGAGCTGAGGTATCAGCTTCAATCCAATCTGCCTTTGTTCCGATCTCAGCAATGGACGAGGCAACACATTGGGATAGAGCCCGCAGCACAATCAACGCGCTTTGAGGACTGCCTTGCAGTATAGCTCCGAGCCCCACTTCAACCGGTGACATGGCGTTGATCTGGAACGAGTTGTTGTCATTGGGATCCGTCACACTCAGGAATGAATCTCGAAGTCGACCAACATAAGGGTTGAGATCCCCAACATCTTCAGCCAGGTTGTTAGCACGACTGACATCAAAACTCCACTGGGCGACTGCAGCATCCACAGAACCATCCCACCATATCGTCAATGAGGTGGCAGCTTCTAGCCAGTCTTGCGACTGGGCGGCAATCTCTTCGGCACTCCCTAGTAGAATGCTGTAAAGAATTTTGAGATTTTGAAAGATTGTCCAGGGAAGAGCTGATGGCGTGCTCTGACCAAGTTTCCCAAGGAGGCTCATTCCGGGCTTGCGAAGGCCAAAGTTCTCAGCTTCGAAGGAAGTGCTGTCTTCGTCATTTTGAGAAGCTGCCAGATCCGTCAGGTTGTCCAATTCGGACTCCACCTGAGTGCGGAACAGGTCCCATTCAGGTCCTGTAACATTCCAATCCCCAGATTGAACAACAGGGCATGAATTAAGAAGGAGCCGAGCTCTGTATATGACACTCTGTACTGACTGGAGTTGGGCACCCTTGTAGCCAGGTTCGTCCATTCCATCATCTACCGCGGAGGCGGCATATCTAAAATCTGCCTCGGCAAAGAGGTGCATGACCAAGTCAAACTTTCCTCGCAGCATCAGGCTTTGTACGGCATCCCAGAAGAGGTCATGGGATGTGCAATTGGGATGGGTTGAGGCAACTGTCCCGTAAAGCGGTTCGTACGACACATGATAGGTATCGAGCCAATCGAGGAGGATCTGCGGAGTAGGAAGAACCATGCCGTCCGATGACGGAGGTGGATGATGAAGAGCTAGGAGCAAGGAGGCAAGGTAATTGGCTTTGGCGAAGGGTGTTGCCGAAGGCTGGGGGCCTATGTCGCTGCTGTCGAGCGAAGGCCGGTCGATTTCAACGAAACGCTGCCATTCAGGAAGGAGGAGGTAGACGTGATCAGTGATTGCGCGGAGAATCCTGGCATTGTCTCTTAGATATTGTGTTTGTTCGTCTAGTTGGCGAAGAATTTGTTCTGTCCTGAGAATGACCTCATCGGGTTCAGTCAAATGGGCAGACTGCGCTCTCGCAGCTAATTCACGGGCGAGGTTGGGGACGACCGAGTCGTTGCCTTTGTTAGGCAGGGCGGAAAGTCGCGAGCTGCGAAGAGATTTGCGTGGAGTCGACATCCTTGAATCCCGCTGGCTGAACTTGAGCAGTGACGCAGCAGACTGTCGATTGACGGACCGAACGCCTTGCGGGAGGCGGAGGTTTGTGTCATCTTGGTCATCGTCCTCTTCCATGTCTTGATCGGCATAGTCATCCTCACTGTGAATGGTGTATTCCGAGGCTAGTGATGTGTTGAAGGACGTGTGATACGGCCTGGAAGCTATCTTGCCGGGGATGGCATTTTTTGTGGGAGGAAGGGCGGGATTGTTTCTGGATGGACCAAGTGGCGGGGATAATTTTGAAGGCTTGGACAGCTGCAGCTTACTGACACCAGAGCCAAAGGTCGAGCTGCCGAAGATCTGGGAAGGAGGAGGAGCGATAGGAGTCGTACTCGCCAGGTGAGGCGCATTGGAAGAGAAGAGATGCGAGCGAGATGCAGGCCTGGCTGGTGTCGAGTTGATGCTCGACGAGTAGTCGGCAGAGAATTTGTTCACCATGGCCAAGGCACAATTAACAGTTGCATGCCTTGTCACGGCTGTCTGCGCATGAAGAGGTGTGGAACTGGGTGGTTCGTAAACATGAACAAGCCCGGGTGCGCGTTTGTTGGTTTGTTGGTTTGTTGTCGAGGACGCGCGATGAAAGCCTCGCAGCAAGGAACAAGTCAAGGCTGGCCAGGACTGTGCCGGGGCCAATAGCAGCAGCAGGATCCTGCTTACTTAAGGTGATCCGCATTCCACCAATGGCATCCAACATACATAACCCCGGGCACATACTCCGTACTAGGTGCCTACCAGGCAAATACTCTGTACTCGAGTCTCTAACGAAAGGCACACTGTACAGACATGTACGGCGGGAAACTGAGATCTCGACATGTTTGATTCTTGCCGATGAAAGGAAGTGCGTGACTCGCTGACCGGATTCAATGCCCGTGTGAAGTGATTCCCAAGCCTGGCAACGATGCGAGGGAGTGCTAACATTATGGTCTCCCGGATATTGTACAACCCACAAGGCAGCAGCTTATTCGATACCAATCAATACAGCAAGTTCTTCCGGACTTAGTGTGCTTCTCCTTCCCGATCCCCTTTTCACTCTTTGCGTATCAACCTGCTTCCGTTTCTTTGTCCGCTGTGGTCGGCTTCGTGCTTGACATGCCTCGGCCTCCACGACAGCCAATTTCTCTGCCACAGTCAACGTGGCCTCTTCTCCTCGTCGAACATGTCTCTGGCTGTCTTCATCTTTGTTCAAGGTATGTTTGGTTGGCGTCTTTTGCGCTGTTCGAAAGTCGGCCTTTGGCTGCAAAACATCGTCCCCTGTCTCCCACTGACCGTCCAAGGGGTCAAGCCCCAGTTCTGCAGGATGTTTGGAACAATATTTGATGTCCACATTGCGCCTTGGCGACGCGTTCATATTGTGGTCGATTGCCCGTAGAGGTCGGACCGGTTTCCCAATATTTAGTCTAGCCTTTCGAGGGCTTGAGGCAAGCCGCTTCGTTGTAGGTTCGGGCGGGATGTCAAGATCCGACTCTTGGTGATCCTCTGTATCGAAGCTGCCTTGTAGGGACGGATGACGCATCTCTTTAATCGCGGCCTCCTGTATGGCCTCGTCTCCCGCATTACTGTTCTCG
The DNA here is from genome assembly GCF_000585565.1 of Capronia epimyces CBS 606.96. Lineage (NCBI taxonomy): Eukaryota > Fungi > Ascomycota > Eurotiomycetes > Chaetothyriales > Herpotrichiellaceae > Capronia > Capronia epimyces. The sequence continues at coordinate 51,394 of NW_006912915.1, forward strand.
TACAAAACAGATGGCACTTCTTCGTCAGCTCCAAACACGGGATGTCCATTGGGGAGCATCGCAACCCCCTCGCCAAATTCTAACCCTGCAAAATCGTTATCCGACAGACCTTCCCCATTGTGGCCGGCACGCCTTCGCCAGTCGTCCATCATAGTCACTGCTTCTTTCCACTTGGTCGCCATCTTTTCCCAGCCGGCTCTCAACTTGATGATTTCCTCGTCACGTACGTGAACTTCCTCGATCGGAACGAAGGAAGGATCTTTGAGGATAGACTGACAATGCTCCAAAATTGTGCTCATCTGATCTGCCAGGACGGCACAGGACGTTAGTTCCTGACTCAAGCAACCCCTTTCGCGACTTGATTTGCGGAACTGGCCGGGGATGGCTGTTGCCTCTTCCCCTTCGGTATCATCGGCTGCTTGAGACAGCCCTGTCAGATCCGAAAGGATTGCCATGGTATCGGTAATGATCCGTCTTAGTGAAGTGTTTTCGGTGCTAGTCTCGTTCAACACCGCCGCGAGGAAGTCGTTGCTTTCTTTCTCCAGGCTCCACTCTGTGCAGTTGACATCCTCTCCATTTCGCTTCTCCTTAGCTTTGATATCCGGCTCCCAATTGATCACATTGATCTTAATCCCCGACGCTTCCTTCTTCCCGCGCTGCAACCCGGTTAGGTGCGCCTTCAACTTGTCGAGCTCGGTGTCTCGTTTCCGAACATCACTCAGGCATTTGGCTCTAACTTGGTCCAGTGTGGATTTCATTTTCAACATCTGCTCCTTCAGCTCTTTTGCCCGTGCTTCTGCTTTCCGGGCCGCTGTTTTCAAGGCACGCTCCTGAGATTCTGCGGACACTGCAACTCGCGCCAGCTCCGTGTTCTTGTCCTGCAGTTTCTGGATATCAAGCACACGCTGTGCTCCTTCAGCGCGAGCGGCGCGGATGTTCATTGCGAGAATTTCGCGCTGCTCGGCATCTTCGTCGCGTCGCAAGACTAAGTCGTGGACAAGATTGATGATTCTGGCCATGGTCGTATCCGTCGTCCGGCCGTCAGAGTCGGGTCTGGCGAAATCGATTGGTTTTCCCGTCGAAAGAAGACCGCGAGCAAGGAGAAGATTGTTGAGGTAGTGAGACGCCCTCTCGAGGCTTTGGGAGTCCATTGTGGCAGGCTCGAGCGGGAGCTGTATCTTCGCTCACGCACCACAGGCACCTAACAGGTTGCTGACAGCAAGTCGGACATGGACATGATCTGTCTCCTCTCTCCTCGAGTCTGAATCAGGTTAGACATAAACAGGCCGCCCTGCCAAGGCCGAGGTTAACCCGATGCAGTCGACTGCAACCTCACCGCTTGGACTTCAACTAACAGAACCTAGTATGAGCCGATGCTTCATTCAGCCTTATTTAGATCGGAGTCGTCTTCGCGCCTTGTGCAAGATGCCGGCAGTCGCTCAGGCTACTGAGTCGGTCCCTGAACTCATACGAAGGTGCCAGCTAGCGTTCAACGACGAGAATTACGATGTCGCCCTAGACATTGCCAACACAGCCGTACGGGCCTCTAAACACGACCCAAACCTGCCTCCCCATACTCGTGTGACTGTCTTTGACCTTCGCGCTCGCCTGCGCACCAAGCTAGAAGAGTATGACCTGGCGTTGAAGGATGGCAAAAAAATGATCCGAATCGACCGCGCTGATGGAAGGGGCTACTACCGATGTGCAGAAATCGAACGATTTAGACGCAACCCAGCTGGGGCCGCCACGTTCTGTGAATACGGACTGAAGCACGTTGCATGCACTGACAGATACTCTCGGTCGATTGCGAAGACGCTAGCAGCCGTACAGAAAGAGATGAGGGATAGGATCGTCCTTACCAGCCCCGGTGATCCAATGACAGCTCTTCCTCTGGAAGTGGCCGTCATGATCCTGTCCAATATTCCATATAGACAGCAAGTCAAGATGTTGCGAGTCTGCAAAGCATGGTACCAGTTGCTTGAATCCCTGTCTCCACTCATAGACACTGTTGCTTTCCCAGACGCAAGCAAGGCTGTCACGGTGAGAATGCTGCATGCAACCCTCAGGCGCTTGAAACAGCCGAAGATAGTCTCTGCTCGCCATCTAGATGAAGCAGCAACAGAGTATCTGAACAGAGCTCTCCTCCATTTGCGAGTTCTTTCGAAGCTACAACACCTGGAGATTCATCATAAGTCGGTTCCGATCTGGCAACTCCCACTGCCAAAATACGACTTGAGGAGCATCATGCTTGGGCCCGACACAGAGACCCCCTTCGACTTTATCCCCACCATATTGAAGGATTGTCCCAAGCTGCGAGTGGCGAAGTTCAAGCACGTGACAGGCTCCGAGCTTGGGGAGACTTACCTCGACCGGAAAAGCCTTCGATTGGAATCGGAAACTCTCCGGGTCTTACATATCCATATTCCGGTCATGACAGTGGAATTTGAGCATGTGAGTGCAAGACGTTGGAGAATGATAGACACCTACCTGTGTACTGTGTACTGACAGCATGCCAGGATACGCTCTTCTCAGGCCTGCCAGAGCTAGAATCACTCTTTTGCGTGGGCTTGTCTTGCTTCCAAGGCCCGGCCAGGTTGAAGTCTGTCGATATTCGCCATATGAAGCAACTGGAATCTCTCGAACTGGAACGTTGTACAATGCCAGCCATCGTCCTTCCCTCTTCTGTCCGAAGGCTACGTTTCGACGGGGTCACATTCGACGAGTATAGCCTTCAGGTTGACCAAACCTCCCCCCCTGACCCAAGGAGCACGAACTACTCGCAGCTGGAGAATCTCGAGAGCCTCATTGTCTTCAACTGTCCGAGGTTCCCAAAGTTTGTTCATGATGCAGGCCAGACTGCGAAGGCCGCCACCGTGGAGGATTTCCGCATACTCCTCAGAACTGGGTCACTTCCCTCCCTCTTATTCCAGACTGCCTGGTCCAAGGGATTCAGACGCGTCCATGTGACAGGCAGTTGTGTTGACGACGCCTCCTACAAGGTCTTTCTCGAATATTGCCCTGCTCTCGAGGAGTTGTCCCTTGATGGCGCCAGAATTACAGGACTGTTCATAGGTGACTTTCTCCGGGCCAGGCCACCAAAGCTGCGAAAGATAACCTTGAGAAACTGTAACAATGTGCCGAACGACGTCGTTGCGTGGGCAAAACACTTGGGTGTGGAGGTTGACATGACACGCAGCGTGCAAGAGTCGGGTGGGCGGCGAGTGCGGTACGGTGACTAGGAGGTATGGGTAAAGAGCAAGAAGGAGAGGTGGTATGTACTCAACCCCGTTCGTTTGGTCCAGTAATTCTATCATTTCTAACCTCATCGAAAGTGGCCTGGCCGCCACTGAGACACTCATCGATATGAATTTACGATACGGAACAGTCGGGTAGTGGGCGTTGATCCTAGGAAGGATGATGTCAATTCTGAGCTGTGAGCTTGATGAATATGGGCAAATTGCTGGATGATACTAGGACTCTGATCTGTGAGATTGATGGATATGGCAATTGCCGGATGGTACTAGGACTCTGATCTGTGCGATTGATGGAACATGAGCAAATTGATGGAACATGAGCAAATTGATGGAACATGAGCAAAACGATGGAACATGAGCAAAACCATGGAACATGAGTAAAACGATGGAACATGAGCGAAACGATGGACATGAGCAAAATTTATCGATGGTAATGGTTGCTATCATGTGTAGCTATGGAAATGGTCTAGGATACTGTCAATGAATCTGCTTTATCAAGCCATTGTATCGTTGGAATCAAGGATAATTGGTCAAGGACATCAGCCATAGTCTGCTATGCACCAAGAGTTAGCGACACGGTCATCTCGTGGCGTTGCTACGCCAATGATACTGATTCCAACGCCCAGCAGGACTATGGAATCTCAGACGCTTGCTCCGAGGTTTGCATTGCTCCCTAGAAATCCTCTCACTGAGGGTCGTCTCCTCCCGGATCGATCCCTGATATCGCCCCCTTCAAATTAAAAGTCCAGTTCTTACCTGTGAAGCTCTGCGGTAGGTGTGTGCTGGCCCTAGATCCCCGCCCACATCACACCCCCCTCCCTTTTTCACCAAACGATCATAATATGTCCAAGTCTTCAAACTCGGCGACCAAGGCATCCACTTCCTCCCAGCTATTGCTAGGTTCAAAGTTCATCGGTCGGCTTGCATAGCAACCTACCCAGATACTTCCCTTCTCCTCCCTCCCCCCGAAGAACCCCATAATCTCCCGCATTTTCTTCCAGCCCGATCCCACATCTTCTGGACTTCGTCGACCGGGATCGAAAGTGGGTGATGGGTAACAATCAGGCGGCGGCGGGCTGAGGTTCGGTATCTGGTACCAGATCCACAAGGATTCGTCAACCCGCTCGAATTTGACGCGAAGTGACTGCGACGTCAGGGAGAATGGGTCAAATGTGGTTGAGGGAGAGGGCATTCGTGCTGACGACGACCAATCGGCACCGCAACTGGAGATAGCCACCACGGAGGCAGCGTGAAGCTCTCCGCCAGTAAATTCAAGGCCAGCCTTGGCCCACTTCCCTCCGGCCAGGGTCTCCATTCTGGTTCTGAGGTACCGGGGGCTTCTGCGTACGTTGGGAGATCGCGACAGTGGTGAGTCTGGAGGCGAGCCGGCGAAGATAACCAGACCAGCCTGGTCGAACTCCATGGCAAAATCAGCAGACACGGTGACTTCTGCGAGGATGAAGGATTGGCGTAAACGCTTCAACACCATGGGTGCGGTGGTGTCATCTGTGGCGGATGGCTTCCGCCAGATATTGGTATTGGGTGGAGCTTGTAGGGAGAAATATTCGTGTATGTCTTCAGGTTGTTCAAAGTCAGCGTCGACATTGACGGCGGTGAAGCCACTGCAGGCGAGGTCCATGTTTAAGAGTCGGCGGCGGCAAAGCTCCGGCTGATGCTGAAGCGGAGGAATGAACGCAAGGCTCCGAAGTGTATGGGCACAGCCTGCAGCGCTAAGGGGTCCAGACGAGGCTGGCAGAGACAGAACGGCGAGACAAGAGGCGACGGTCTCTGTCACGTAGATCGGGCGGGTGAACCAGCCGGCCCACTATGGCAAGGCAGAAGATCTTGGAAGCAGAAGAACAATGAGTGACGGCTTCATTCAACGTGGGTGATATATGAGTCGCGCAGGCAAAGGACAATTTCAACGGCTGTCAATCCGGTTGACCGGGGAGCGGAGTGCAGATGAGACAAGACACTGACAGTAACAGCAGCACTTGCGGGTAAGGTTGAAGGAGGCTGTCATGTTTTAAGCCAAAGTTACGAGGTAGAAAATGTGGTCAAGTCACGGCAGCGTCCAAGCTCTTTCGTGGAAGAGGTGCGTGCCAGTCAGGGTATCTTGCGAAGTGGTAGCAGAATCGAAGCGTTGGATGGATGTGGCCAAGGTGCCAATCGTGGCAAGGCCTCGGATCCATGAAACTTGGTCCACCAGGGGAGGTGCTCAGGGGGGACTAGATGTAGCCACCACGAGCTGAAGAAAAGACCTTACCGAACGTGAGATGGTTTAGCTGTGCGCCGATAAGTTGCCACGGCCGACGGAAGGGCCAGGGCTGACCAATGATGCCCTTCATCACACACGTTGCAATATCAGCAGAACCGGGGCCTTGGGAGCGAACGGGCCCCTGGCGGGCTGCAGAATCTAGGTAGGACACCGCCGGCAAGCGAAGCAGGTAGAGCGCGTGGGAGGAAGCCTAGGATGAGATGTGTGCCCTCATGACCACGCAGTCAACTCTTCTCTTGGAGGGAGCGGCCGTCAGCATCGGGTTTTCCTCTTCCTCTTCGGCCGTGTGTGTTTGTGTGTGTGTATGTGTGTGTGATGGGACCGCAGCTTCAAGGAGACTTGAGTAACCATAGGGAGGTCGCAGACTCGCGGACCAGCTGGCTGCAGCGAGCATGCCGAGGGTTCGCGTGCCGTTACACCGCCGACGGGGACCTAGGAGAGGAGTTGACGGGGCAAAATGGCGACACACGGAGCAAGGAGAGGACATGGCGTTCGGTCGAAATTCTCTGCTGTCACCGTGTTTGAAGGATAATAAGTGAAATGATGACGGGATGCGGGAACGAGGTAAGTCAAGTCAGAACCAAAGTCAACCGTCGCTCCCGCTGCCACTTGTCAGTTGTTTATCCGGGTATTTTCCCTTGCGCCTCAAACAGGCTTCCGCCGTCAGCACCACTACCCAGGTACTACTTACTTACTACTCCTACCAGCACCACCACCAGCACCACCACCACCACCATGACCACCCTTCTAGTTCCTGCGCGCTCTCTCGACGAACCATGCCGTAGCACTTTGGCCAATGACCTGCCCGGACTCTGCCACTCGGCGCCTTCTCGTCACCGGTGCTAGTCATGCGCTGGCCACTCGAGCTAATCTCAGCTGCTCTGCCTCTGTGTTGACGTGTCTTGAAGTTCTCTTTAATTCCATGCGGCAATATGACTGCACGCTTCTGGCCACACGGTCTCTAGCGACGTGCAATGCCTGTTTACTGCCCGGACATGTCACCACACAGACCCCTGGCATTGGCCCATGGGCCACGGAACCCATTAACGTGGCCATGGCTAGTGAATCCAATGCTGGAACCCAATTCATGACACAAGGGGAGGGCGACAATGTTTCTTCGCAGCAAGGGCACATTTGATACGACTCGAGTCACGGCAACTTGCGCAGCCCGACTTGGATGCATGCATCATGTGTAATAACATTCTATCATTTTCGAGGCTGCCGCATCTGGCCCAATCTACACAGAGGTCTCCTCACAGTCACCCCAGTGTCCAAATGGATGTTGACGGCATCTCATTTCTTTCCTTTGCTTTTCTTCTTCTTGCTTGCCCCAGAAGCGGTGGCGGTAGGAGCCGGGGAAGGTTTTGTTTCGACATTCAAGTCCTCGTTGACTGCTCCACCCTGCGTTCTATCATCACCACCGCGTTTGCCCTTCTTCTTGCCCTTCGGTGCTCGGTAATAACTCCTGTCCTTGATTGGAAGCCATCGCTCTGGGTCTGGCTTCTTGTTCTCGTCATAGTCCTTTGGTAGCCTCGACTTGCGAATTCGTTTGCGCCTGGTGCTCACACTATCGGGAGCAGCTCGCTTTCTCGTCTGCCCCAGCTGTGCTATTGCAAGAGCGTTCGACGATTGTGGTATACCTGCAGATTCCAGTGCGTCGACGTCAATGTTCCCTGTGAGCTCTGACGTGGACGTCAGCTTATCGACATCCTCTGCAAATTGCGAGTCGCCATTTTCCGCGTGAGACGCAACGTATCCAGCTATCGTCGCCTTGTCATTAGGTAGCTGTTCGTGAAGCTTGCTGAAGATGGCCGACGCAGACTTGACATCATCTTCAGTCTGTGACTCCAGCAGCGAGGTACCTGCTGCTGCTAGCAGACTTGTTGGCGGATTCGGCCTTGTCGTCCAGTACGCTGCAGCCTTTGCAAGTTCTGCCTTGCGATGTGCATCCTGGCCCCTCTTCTTGTACAAGCCGATCAGGACACTTACGAGTACGGGGTCGAATCTAATGGCTTGCTCTGTCTCAACGGTGGAATCTTCCAGCCGATTGAAGAAAGACTCGACCAATTCAACCGCTGAAGTGATGTTACCACCCAGAACATACAATTGAACTAGGGTGAGAATCAACCCGACGTCGTTGGGTCTGCTCTCCAGTTCTGGCAATATGCTCCTGATCGCCGGCTTTCCGGTTCCATTTCTCGCGTGAGCGGCCGCATTGAAAAAGGAGGCGAGAAGCACACCAGTAGATATAGAAATGGAAGAACTTTGCTGAAGGGTTCTCGAGGTAGAAGAGATGATTCCGTGGAACTTGAAAGCTTGCAGGTCAAGGGTGAGTTTATTTGAGTCGAGAGGCACAGTCTGGTATGAGAATAGCTTATCTGCCGGCGGGATCTTCGTGGTGGAGTGGAAGGCCTTGTGTGCGAGAAAAGGATTAAGTATCGTGGCCGTCAGAAGAATATTGACTTCGGCAATTTTTCGAGTCGATAGATCCGAAGCTTCTTCGAGCTTGATCCCGGCAGCGAGGGCTTCGGCTTCGGAGGCCTTTCCGAGATACAGGAGCACGTACAGCTGCTGCGCACGTATTGGTACGAGCTCGTCTGCTTTCTGTTGATCAGTCAAGTCGTCAGACTGCTTGCAGAGTTCTTCTGCTCGTTTCAACAGAAACTCGGCCTGCGCATACTCTCCTCTGGCGATGCTACCGCATGCGGCATTATATGCTGTTTCGAAGGCTGTCAGAGCGTCTCTTTCAGGTCTTCGTGGAATCTCTGGGTCCGCAACACCGAGCCATTGGGCTTGCGCGTGGATGGCGCTTTGGTTGACACGAAGATCGCCATCCTCAGAGTCGACTTTCTGACTTCTCAGCCGCTTGTAAAGCTCCAAGGTTCGTGATGGATCCTCAAGCCGATACCTGGACTGCGCTTCAATGTGCCGGGCGCCTCTTTCCTTTAGACTAGATGAGAGCTCCGCGGCATCTTCCAGGCGACCCGTCTTGTACAGGGCATATGCATATTCTAATCCCACCCTCTTCTTCAATACATCTCCAGATTCTTCAATGAACGTGACAGCATCGTGGTATCGTTCGAGTTTGAGAAGTGCGACAACCTTGACATGCTGAGCTTCGAGATCGGACTTGGATGACTTAAGAGCTTTATTGCTTGCGTCTAGAATCTGTTCATGGTCGTCGAGAGTCGATTTCTTCAAGAGTGCGGAGAGGGAGGACGACATTGAGGCGGCCATGCCGCCGGAACGGATAAAGACAAGAGAATGCGCCTATCTACTGTGTCATTCTTCGTGAGTGTGAGCGGCCCAGGTAAGTATTGCAGTCATCAATGGGCGCAGGACTGTTGAACGTTCACGTCGTCGGTTCGAATGCAGGTCTTTTGAGAATGAATGACTTTGGCAAAACGCAAGTGTCGTGGGGCAAACAGGCAGTGATTTCCCCCACAAACAATATAATAATGATTTCTCCAACCACGACCAAGGCATCAGACATGTATGAAGAGCAACTGCATTCTAAATAGGTACACTTGACCTGGTCCAAATGTCCAGGACCTAGCCGGGTTCCAGACTCAAGCCCTCAGAAAGAGTGAAGCTACACCTCGTTGGCTCATGACACGTTAGAGCAGGCAAATACACATTAATTTTCAATGTCGTCAGTTGAAGTCTCTTTCACAACTCCTTCACAGACCCCATACATTGCAACCTGCGGTGTTCCTTCCCAAACTTGCTGTAAACAGACGAACAGTCATTCCTGGAACTAGATTCTCGGTCGTTTGATGGGTGGTTTCCTTCGGCGCCTGTTTGCCTTTCCGAGCAAACTTTTACGCCTTCCTGTAACCTCACCGCGGCTTGTTCTTGCGCGGAGTCAACCCAGCTCTGTCCCTGCCATGGAGGTTACCAGCGCGAGCTTCTCAGAACAAGCCATCCATATCATCCAGCAAATTGCCGACAGTCGCTTTATCGCTTTGGATCTCGAGTTCTCGGGTGTTGCGGGAAGACGTCCAGCTGGAGGCTCTGGAAAGCTGTCACTGCAAGAATATTACCAAGACCTGAGAGCGGCAGCCCAAATCTATCAGGTCCTACAAGTCGGGTTGACGATTGTAACTGAGGATATCGAGAAAGGTGCGCGCTTTTGTGACGAGTTGACTTCTCATGCCTTATTCCCGATCCCTAGGTCTCAACAAGCGTACGACGCTGGCTGCCACTCAGAGAAACTGCCACTGACTATGCCGTGTCCATTCGTTCTCCTCATCCCTGTATCTTGATGACGGAGATACCAGGTCGGGTTAGCTGACTTTGTGCAAGGACAATATGTCGCTCGCCCTTACAACTTTGATCTCTGCCCGTTGCCAGCGACGAAGGAACAAGTTTTTCGACGTGTATGGTCGTACAACAGCGGCGCAATCTCTTTTTTGATACGCAATGGCTTCAACATCGACCGTCCCATTTTGCTGGGCGTGCACTATCTGTCGCGGCAAGAGGAACAGCAGGTCCGCAAGAAGCTAATCGAAGACGACCAAGCAAGACGGAACATTCCGGATATGGTGTTGAAAGAGGACGATTCAGTTCTGGTGGAACACATCAGACAGTCTATCCGAGACTGGCAGGCAACGCCCAAGGAGAAGCAAGAGCCATACGTGAACGTTCCCGCCGAACGTGCTCCAGAACCCGTACCGCTAGTTCTGAATCGATACCAAGTCCGGCTAACGCACCAGATTGTAAGAAACGAATACCCCAAGCTCAAAACACAGGGAATGGGCCATTTTGTCCAGATCACAAATCCGACTGCCGAGCAACAAGCAGATGAGAAGGAGATGCGCGAACAGTTTCACGAGCGTGAGGTCTTGAACGCCATAGGGTTCCGATGGATCATCGAAGCGATTGCGGGTGGTGATATCTCGAGGATGCCGCACTTTTACGTGCAAGCAGCTTACCCAGAAGGCGAGGCGCCTGGCAATATCCAAGGTTTCCTGGATAACGTCCAGTCGAGGCTCCGGAGTCACAAGCGAGCTCTTGTAGGCCACAATTGTCTGACGGATCTTGTTAACCTATACCGTTGTTTCATCGGCGATCTACCAGACCGAGTCGAAGACTTCAGTACAAGGCTAAAAGAACTGTTTCCTATCCTCATGGATACGAAATACATAGCCGGCCTTGGGAACAAGAGTTGGGCCGATACCTCCCTCAGGGCCGTCGAAAGTGACCTCTTCTCAGTCGACGTACCTCGCATCGTTCTGCCTCCGAAATTCGATCGCTATCTCCACGCTGCGAATTACCACGAGGCTGGTTTCGATAGCTACGTCACTGCAAAGATTGGTCTCAAAATACCTGGGAAGTTGAAAAGAGAACGCAAAGACATCAAAGCATTGGTCGAAGCTTCCGCTCCTGCATCTACCGAGGACCCGCGTCCAGCAGTTGAGAAGACTCAGTACGATATTGGAACTGGTGGTGTTCCAGAGGGGCAAGACCAGAAGGTCGGCATAACCAAAACGATAGTGGAAGCGATCAAGGCACCGGCGACAATGGTCAAGTCTATCTTGACCAGCTCGGAGAGCAGTACTCGGAAAGCGTCAATTATTCCTGTCCAGAATCCATCCAGTACAGATGAGACCACTAGCAGAAGTCAAAATACCGTTCAGCTGCCCAGAGTGGGAATCAAGAAGTTAAAGACGATATCTCAGAAGTCTAACATATTCGACATGCTTGAAGACGACGCCTCTGGGGACGAAGCCCAGGACGATTCCCAGAGGCAAATTGAGCAAGAACAACAACGAATCGCTCAGATGGTGGAGGAGGGTCGTTTGTTGCCTCGATGGGAGGACACCGAGTTCTGGAAGCTGGTCAGCAACAAACTGCAAGCTAATGCTTGCCAGGAGGGCATTCTTGATTTGTCACGTCGCAACTAGTAACTGGGAGTTGCGAAGTCTCTGGAACTTATTCATCCAGGGGGCATTGTTTTGGACAGCAGGAGATAGAATGAAACGCGGCTCCCACGTTCTCGGCGGCGGTTGCAGTGTACGCGGTACTGTAACAACTATTGCCGAGGTTCAAGCGAGTAACGGTAACCACTGACCAGCGCTCCCATCTTCGAGCTCCTCAAACCCCAGACTTTCTCTGTGCATCATCCAGACACCCAGCAAGTCACATCTCGTCCGCACACCGGTTTACGCTTCTGCTTCCATGTAATTGCTTCCGTCCATATTACCCGCGTCAGCAGTATGTCGATAGGATCGGAGTCTCCTTCCAGCACACAACTTCTCTCCTCTTCTCACTCCTCACTCAATAGCAAGAAATCGTCATCCGAGATCTCCAAAATCTACAAGCATGCATCCCAACTATTTCTCACCCGGAGACTGGTCGAAGCATATGAAGCCCTGAAACCGGTGGTCACACCTCCGGCAAAGGCGAGACCCGATAATAGCCCGGCGCAGGCACCGATTGCAACAGCGACAACGAGCCAACGGATCAAGATTTGGAGTCTATATGTCACCCTATTAAACTCGATCATTGATCTCGGAAGCGAGGAGGGTAAGGAGCAGTTTGGAGCCAGAGTATACAATGACATTGTACGAAGAATTCAGAGCGGAGATATTTGGGAGCAGGTTGTGAGAGATGGATACCAGGGCCGCGAAGGCTCCGTCGACGCGGAGGTGATTTACAATCTGTGAGTGCCCTTTGTGCCCTTTTCTGCAGGTCTCATTGACACTGGAAGGTCGAATTTGCTCCTTGGACAAGCACCGGATCAGCACATCAACCAAGCCAGGCTGGAAACCTACCTGTCGTCATCCTCACATCCTGACCTTGACCTTTCGGCCCATCTGAATAATCGCTCGACCAATGGTAGACAAACAGGACTAGATGGCACGAATACACCGAAAGACTTGACCTCTCGCATCAAGATCATTGAAATCTTCACCCTACATGTCCTCCCACGGAATGGAGAATGGGACTATGCGAGAAGCTTTCTTGGCAATAGCGATATCCTAGATGAGGAACGGAGAGAGGCATTTCTGCAGACTTTGCAAGAGCTTCAGGATGTCTCGGAAAAAGAAAAGCTTGGACAGTTCGAGGCAGATGTTTTCGAGGATTCCGAAGAAGGGGTGCCCTCGTTTACAGCTTCGGCCACCGGACAGAATGACGACGGTGCCGAGTCTCCGTCGCAGTTTAAAACCACATCTAGGCATCAGAGGACAAGCAGCGAGGTTGACTACGGCATCGAAAAGGAGCATCCTAATGGTGCACAGGTGGTTCCGCAACAAGCCAGCGCCACAACGACCGAGGAAAACACACCAAGCAGACCTCTTACCAGTCTTCCCCCCCAACCCATGTCTTCAACCGCAGGGCTACGCTCTCCTCCGGTGCCGTCTTCCAGAGATCACAATCAACTCTCTCCTCCTGCACAAACGCCGCGTCGGCCTATCCGCAAATCGAAGGCATCAAATCAAACTTCTATTCTGGCGCAAGCTCGACAGTTATTACTAGCACTTTCCAACTTGGCCCGCAATATGGCAGGAGCTATTTCTCAGAACCCCGCCACGTTGTTGCGGTTCTTGCTGTTCGTACTAGCATTCATTATGGCATTTAGCCAGAGACAGGTCCGCGAGAAGGCGAGGAGGTTGGTCGAGTCAGGCTGGCAGAAAGTCAGAGGCACGGTCGGGATGGGCGTCAAAGTTAGCTATATCTGAACAGAGTGTTCATCTTCCCCCGGTCTTCCGAGGGCATAGAAGACATTGGGAGGCGCTCCCGTTTTCTTTTTCAGTGTGGGCCGGCATGAAGTGGTTGGCATCACGTTGTTACCTACTTGACGGGAATATATCGCGCACCTGCAGATAGTGGGCCTTGTATCATACTTAGGTATAGCACCAGCCGTCACGAGGATCAAGCACCTTTGACCGAGAACGCAACGTATATGCGCACACCAAAATGTGAGAGGTAGTCTTCTAGCATTCTGTATTGAAAAGTGTACAGGGCACAGTCATCATGCTAATTAGAACGAGACCTGTTCCACAATGCAGCCATCAGCATTTCCCGTCGCAACCGTATCTGACGATTGACCCCATCCCATCCTGTTCTTTCCACTTGCATGTAGAAGCTCTTCAGCAGCAGATCTTCGAAAGGGCGAACTGGAGGTGGTCTGCTATGGACCTTGTTCCTCATGATTTTGCGCCAATCTTTCTCGTTACCAAGAACTCGAACATGGTTCGGAGAAGAAGCCAACGACAACAAACAAAGTCTACTTGCTGCCCACGTCGCCAATCTGCTGAACAGCGATCTTGACGTTAGCCTTCTCCAGTCTCTCAACATAGGCATCGCCCAAGCAAGAAGGAGTCAAGAAACCGGCGCCGTGGGCCCTTTTAACATCCTCTTCTTTGGCCAATAGAACTGCGGCGGCCTCGACAAGCAGGATGGCGGTGAGATGATACAAGCCGCCTTCGTAGCGGAAAGTGGCCAGGGCCTTTCGGTGAGTTTTGGCGAGTTGCTCCGCGACGGCGACGGCGCGCAGTTCGAGCACATCACCCTTTGACGATTCCTTGGTTGGGCCAGCGCCGGGCTTGTAAGGGGCGAGTAATTTCAGGATGGCGCGGGTCGGGGGAAAAGCAATCAACAAAACCAAAATGCTGATCGCCAGGTGGACCAACACGCCGACAACAGGGTTACCGACTGCCATGTACTCCTCGTAGGTGAAGTTGAATCCGTAGAAGTACGGAGTGAGGCCGGCAGAGCGGTGGACGATCGCTTCGTTGGCTTTGGCAGCGATCGAAGTGGTCAAAGTCCCCAGGCGAGGATATGACCAGACGCCAGTAAGCTTCTGCAGGGCTGTACGCGAATATGTGTTCGGCTCCGGGTTGCGAGGGTAGATAGTTTCTTTCGTGTAGGGTTGAAGTTGAGATGGCGAGAGCACAAATGGATCGCTGGATTTCTTGACGACGCTCCACGAGTAGTGATCTATGAGGTTCAGACCTGAGGCAAGGGTGCCTCCGCTAGGGCCGGAGGACTTGAGCTCGTGCACCGACCCAACCACATCCATGACGCCGCAGTCCCAGACCTTACGAACTAGGCGTGTGGCGACGAAAGCGACGAGATCTGACGGGGCGGATTCGACGCCGAGGGCGTGGATGACGACGGCACCGGTCTTCTTGGCCGTCTGCTCATACTTGACAATAGTCTCTCTCACCCAGGGAGTCTCGCCCGTGACATCGAGGTAGTGGGTTCCTGTCTGGGCGCAAGCTTCGACCACGGGAGTTGAATAGAGATAGTATGGGCCAACTGTGTTGAGCAGCACTTTGGTCTTCTTGGCGACAGGACTCAATTCGGAGGTAGTGAGATTGGCCACGTTGATGATATCGGGGGTGTCGCGGGTCGGATTGAGAGTCTTCAAGTCATTGACCAGTGACTGTAGCTTGGATTGATTACGGCCGGCCACGGCCCATTTGATGTTGGTGGGAAGGCTGGTTGTGATGTACTCGGCAGTCAGTTTGCCTGTGTAGCCGGTCGCGCCCAACAGGACAATATCGTAGTCGCGTCGGGGTGCCATTGTGTGAATAAGGGGTTGCTGCTGCTACACTGGCCACGAGGGAAAGGGGGAAGTAAGTAAGTACCCAGGAAGTGGTTGACAAAAGAGTGGAAGAAGGAGATCAGCACAAAGAACGGTCTCAAGCTGACCGAAACAGAAACGCTGGGATGTCAGCAATCTGAAATGATGGCTGGTAACATGTACGGAGTAATGAAGAGGAAGACGGACGCTTTTCAAGAGCAGGGAGGAGTCGTACGAGGGTGACCCACGCAGCGGCTAGCACTTCTAGCACTGCTTACACGGAAACTGCCTAAAAGAACGCGAGGGCTGAGGGCTGAGGGCTGAGGGCTCTACAACAAGCCCAAGATCGCGCGAGAGATTGACTGCTCAATTGTATGGTTTAGCCACCAAAGGCTAAAGTGGCGTGGTGGCTAGGGGTCGGAATAGGCGATTAGGGGGCGGCGTTGGGGGCGGACCAGAGCCTCCTAAGCCTTAGGGCCTCCTCAGCCCATAAGGGGCTGGTGGTCCACGGATGTATATTTTTGGCACCAGACAAACCGACAGACGGGTCGGTAGTCCGGACGGCTAGGGAGGACTCCGTACACAATAACGCTACCTACTAGGTATATGTAGGTACACTCACTGGTACTTATTCACTATTACAACTACTACTAGTAGAACGATGGAGTGATTACTGGCGAAGGGCTGACAAGCATTGATACGTGGCATGATCTGTGGCTTGATCCATCCCGGCAACCAGGAAGATACCAGGTATCCGTTTCAGAGAAGATGGACACAACAACTTGAAGAGCATCCATCACCGATCGCGCTCCTCTTGAGGCACAGCCAATAATAATCGAGGGTACGAAAGACCGAAGTTGACCCACTGCAGCAGGGACTTCCGCTTACTAAGAGCACGTGAGAGGAGGAACGTATGTCACGTGTACAAGACTGCCAAGCCGCCAGCCGCCTGCGCCCACAACTGCACTTTGCAGAATTCAACTCCGGACTTGACGACTGTCCACATTGTTGCCGACGACGTTCAATCCTCATATTTCTCAGCAAACTCTTCGTCCTCCCTCGCCAAAATGACGAAGCGCACGAAGAGTGAGTTCCTGACACCATGTGGTACCTCTGGCCCCGAATATTCCATTGACATTTCGCAGAGGTCGGCGTGACCGGTAAATACGGCACACGATATGGTGCTTCCCTCCGAAAGCAAGTCAAGAAGATGGAAATCACCCAGCACGCACGATATGTCTGCACCTTCTGCGGCAAAAACACCGTCAAGCGCCACTCGGTCGGAATCTGGAAGTGCAAAGGCTGCAAGAAGACAATTGCTGGAGGAGCTTGGACTGTTTCGTAAGTCTAGAGAGGGGTTGCAGCCGCGGAGTTTGCCCAAAAGTCTAACAAGCTTCACTAAACAGTACCCCGGCTGCCGCTGCCACGAGATCAACCATTCGAAGACTGAGAGAAATCGCGGAGGTGTAAAGCACGATTAGCATGGGTCTGGAGTTATTCAATCCACGAAACCAAAAGGATTTCATGATTGCCAAAATACTACAACAGGGTTCTCCTGGAGTCGGTCTTATTCGGAGCAGAGCCTCCAGTTTCCGCTTCGCCGAAAGCACATACTGCCTGATGACCGACACAAGTCGATAGATGTCAATCGAATGACCGATCCTAACAACCGCGTTCTTCCTCTCACTTGTTTACTTTCATCCTCGTCTATATCTCCTAAAATGCTTCGTGGCGAGCAGATATCCAGGATACGTCTAGAACTTCAAACCGAGGAGGTACATGAATACCTACCTTGAAACCGAACGTCCGCTAGGCCGACCGAGATCTGTCATGCCCGTCGCAACACTAATCAGTGATTCGCAGTTTGATAGCCAGAACCGTGTCGGTGGATTCTTTCCTTATGGGGACAGAAAGGTCCTCACCATCCGGGTCGTCATATTCGAGTCACGAGATACACCGCCACCTGCAACGCCAGTTCGATATCCAGTAGTTGTTCATTTTCTTGCTTTTGGGTCGTCATGAATACTGTAGGAAGGGTTCGTTCCACCCATCCTCCCCTGTTGATCTGAGTACTGTCGAGAAATGATTTAGGCACAAGCAGGCAGCCTGAAGCGTCCAATTGAAATCGGCCCATCAAGCCATACCTGGTCACGTTCACTCAAATCATGTGGGTGACGGCCTAGCTGACTCGGCTCAGTTGCCCGATAAAGTGGGCCGCTTAAAACGCATCCCGGCTTGCCTCCACTTACCTTCCTTCTCTCTTTCACATCGATACCAACCAACCGCCATTCAGTCCTCATGCGTTTTTCACTGTCTACACCGCGTTCAAATCTGCACGACAACATATCTGTATGTCAGACACATGCATCGTCTGCCTGGGAGACTTGAGCAACGGTAATGGCGATGTTCCAGCTTCCCCGACTGTTGCCAAGTCTCCATCAGCGACCCATATTGGCGACGTCTCGAAGACATCCGGTGACAAAGCCACGCAACATGCAGGAAACCACAGTGAAGAACTGATCGCCCATCTTCGACCTTGTGGTCACTACCTCCACAATGAATGCCTCACACCCTGGGTGGAGAGGGCCAATAGTTGTCCGATCTGTCGCGCCAGCTTTCACCGAGTTGAACTTGTGCATACAATAAACGGTAGGCTGTCACGTTGCATCATGTATCTGTGAATATGATTGCTGACCGTGGATAGGCGACGTTGTTTCCTCGTATCCTGTTGAAGACCGCACCCAGGCTCCCGATCTAGATCCCTCTATGTTCCTCGAAGTCCCCGAAGAAGACGATGAAGACCAGCCATGCCAGGCTTGTGGGGAGGATGACAATGAAGATGTGCTGATGTATTGCGATGGCTGTCAAAAACTGTGGCACACCTATTGCGTGAATCTGCAGGAAGTCCCTTATGGTCACTGGTTTTGTGACAACTGCAGAGTACAGCGTGAGGTTGACCCTCGCCTCCAGGCCACCGCTCGCTCTAGTCGTCTGTCCCGCCGACGTACCCGAGGCCAACAACGACGACAGCGTGGAAACGAGTCAAGTTGGAACCAGGTCTGGCAATCTGTTTGGTCTCGGATCAACCTTGATCTTGACTTTCCGTATGAAGACGACGATTCCTCCGCCACGTATCTGAGGCGCCACCGTCAACGCAACCAGGCGGACCGACAAGCCCACGATGCTTGGGTGCGCCGTATGCAGGTTGCCGAACTTCACGGAGCTGGAAATGGGTTTAGAGAGACGGAACCGGCTGTTTCTCGCAATCCAGGAGGGGGCCTGACACCCAGGACCCGAAGACCGCGGTCCTCACCCGTCCCGCAAGTCGAGAATGCGGATGAACTCATGGCATGGCATGCTTTTGAGCAAGCTTGTGCTACATCGAATGATCCCAGTTCCTCACGCAAGAGAAAGAGGCAATCAGGACCGCCGTCACCGGTAGAGCCTGAACATGATGCCGCTCTGGTGATCAAGCGGAGGCGACCAAGTGTGCCCATTCGGTCTGTTTCCGACAATGGCGGATCAAGTGCTACCAGCTCTGGGCCCCGGAGGTCGTCCCGTCTCGCGAGTCCTATTCCGAGGCGACAGTTACCTCTTGCCTCAGCCCCCCCAAGCTTCCTGCAGTCGCTACTGCAAGAGGTAGAGGATTCTGGTTCCAGCACACACAGCATGCACCTCCACCGACCATCACCCCGCCCTGCAGCTAGTCCACCAGCCGAACAATCCTCACCTCAGCCGTCCTCGCCAGCCCTGTCTCCCCTATCCTCGAATCACTCCTCACCACGACCGATGTCTGCAACACCGCCTCCTCTGGGAGCTCTGAGCGCTCTGAGACCCGGCTCGCCTGCTGGCTTGACTTCCAGTATACAGCCCGTTTTTCCTTCTACTGAATATTCCCCGCTACGGCCCAATTCCCCTGATCCTGGTAGTTCGAACCCCGGAGACCTCCCTGCCGGTCGTCCTGATGGACAAAATCTTGCAAGGATAGGGCATGCGTCATCTACAAACCTGGTGCGGCCCAGGCCACGCAATCGCATCCCACCGATCCTGGACAATCCCTCAAGTCCGTTTACGCAACCACGATCGACCGATGCTTCTCCAACACGAGCGACCATGTCCTTAAATGCAAAGGCTGACGTGCAAAAGCTTGTAGCGACCGCTCTCAAGCCGCTCTACCATGATCAAACCATTACGAAGGACGAATATACGATTATCAACCGCGATATTTCCCGAATGCTGTACGATAGGATCGGTGATTTCGAGGCGCTCGACGTCGATGGCAAAGCAAAATGGGAGAAGGTGGCGGGCGACGAGGTCAACAAAGCTGTCAGCGCGCTCAAGGCTCAAGGATAAGAGAGTCTGTCGTCCATTCTATGATTATTGGTTTGCGTCAAAGCAGGTTTGGTGCTGCCTTTCCGACATGTTCACGATGTTTACGAATTGGGCCGGTTTCCCTCGAAAGAAAGGAACAATATCAACGCAGCGACGTTTAGGAGTTTCATCCAGTGTATGTAGTCATGAATTGCAGTGTGGCCTTTGTGTTTTCTGTCTTGCTTGAGCGATGGCGAAGGAGGATCCTTTCAGCATCGCCAAGAATGATATTCTGTCCCTTGCATCTTGGGGCGATGGTTGTACCACATATGAGGCAAGGAGAAATCGAGTCGCTTTCCTCTTTTCCCGTTCCCTTTGGAAACAGGCTGGCGTGGCTCCGTATCGAATATGGAGATCGGTTAATTCGCGATGGGCAATGCGCCCTCTCTACGATCTTGTTGAGGAGTCATTTCCAAGTCCGTATCTCGCCACCGGATACATTGGCGAACATGCACGGCTCCTACAACATCGTAAGGCAGGCCTGTACGGAGTACACTGTACGGAGTACAGTGTACATATGTAAGGTAGCTTCCCTGGTTTAGTTTTGCCGAGGACTGCCGCGGGGTGAGACAGCAATACTTGTACGTATAGTTTCCACGTAGAGTCTGTCTGGTGCGGTGGCCGATGTATTAGATCGCAAGGCACATAGAGTGTTATACCTCGATGGTCTACCTGCAGACAACCGGCCTTGTAACTGTCATAAAGGTAACGAGTGGATGGAAAACTGGTTGCTGAAGATAGGATATGGGAGTCGTTCAAAGGCCAACATAATATTACTTCTTTTGTACAATGAGGACGTCGACATGATAGTGCGTGCCTCAGACAGCCTCGGCACGGTTCACAGGACTTTCCAGAGCCCTGCAGTAAGTGTCTCCCCCTGCAAAGGATGACCATGAGACAAAGGTAGTGAAGATGAGCTAAGGTCCAGCTTGCAAGGAAAAGTATGGCAAAGGAAAACACGTAGCAACCTGCGAATCCGAACAGGCAAACCCCTTGGAGAGACAATTGATACAGACACTTCCTTGGGAATACAGTAGGCATGTGTAATCATTAATCAGTTGAACGACTGAGATAGAGTCGACGCCCTCGCCCGTATTGCTTGAGTGATGATATCCTGGGCTGTTGTGGAAGGGCCCATCTTGAGTAATGGTATCGAGGCAGGTTGACGAGCGTAGACTGCATCGCTCCTCTGATGAAGGAACTGGGTATCGTCCATATACACGAGCTTTGATTGTTGGTCGGCGAATGTGCGATGACGCGCAAAGTCGGCCGCTGAGCTATCATTGAACCAGGTGGTCACGAAAATACTCTCCATGCTGAGGGCGTCTCCTGCCACACCGTGCGTGTCAAGGAGTGCAGTGAACTGACGTAGCAGACCAGGTAGAGAGTATACTCGATGCAACAGCCATACGTTGATGAAGTTGGCAGGCGGGATAGGAGCCGTACTGGGCCCTGCTAGGTGCTCTGCAAATTTCAGGTTGCGTGTCTGTAGCACTGGCTGGAATGACAGCGGATCTTGTTGGCCGATTGAACGTGCAACAGAAGAATCTGAGAGCGTCATGGGGCCGACAGCTTCTGCCAAACCGGCCTTCTCGTCTTCTTCGTCGTATGGGTGGTCATCTGGAATGTGTAGCGCTTCTTCATCATCCACAAGGCGTTCAAGTGCGTTCAGGACAAGTACAGCGTAGTCGAGCTCCTCGAACAGCAGCCGTTCTTGCTCTTGACTTGCGTCTAAGAACTGTAGCGACTCATCGTCCAGGCTGAGGCCAAACTTGGCCCGAGACTCCTGCTCTTCCAGAAGCTGGGAGCGCTCCGAGTGCACATCAGTGAGCCTTTCCCGAATATTATCGACGTCTTCGAGCTGTGACAAGTACCGTTGAAATTCCGGAGTCCGTTTGCGAGCGTTGTCTCCAATTTCGGCGACGTCAAAGCCTAGCAGGGGGTCAGGCAGCTCTCCGACCGAGGTAACACTGGCGTCGGCATCAAGGAGCCTGTCAATAGTTCTGCCCGACCGATAGAGGGTTTGAATGATGTCGTTTTCGGTTGCTGTATATTGAAATTGATTGGCCTGAAAGGGCGCCAAATGCTCACTGCGTAGTACTTCAAGATCCCTACGGAGTTCTCCAAGCCTCGAGGAGAGATTTTCGGGAAGTCCAGCAGTATCAGCGAAGGAGGTCATTTGATGCATGAACAAATCTAGTGACTGTATGATGGTTTCCATTTGCTTGAATAAAGGGGCCGCTGTCGAATTCCACTGAAATATCACCTGAGTGACCTTGTGATTCGCATCTCTCATCCTTTCTAGAGCCGGAACCAAGTCGCTTAGCTGGACGTCGTGCGTTTCCCTCCGAGATACAGATTCCGTAATTTGGCCAGATCTTGCACGGTCAGCCTGGCTACCATGCCTTTGTTCAGCTCGGATTGAATCATTCTTGGCTCGTGCATGATAGCGGGTGGAAAGACCGTCCGACCTCGACCTCGGAGTAGTATAGCTTCCGTCGTACTGGCTTGTTGCAGGGGTTGAGACTTCTAACCATGTTTCTTGGATGGTATGGTCTGCCAGCAATGCTGAGTCACTCTCGGCATCACAATACGTGCAAGGCTTAGAGACCCCGCCATTGACCTTTGACTGTTCACAGATGGACGAGTCTGTATTGGCTTTCGAGGTTCTGCAAAGTGAACTATAAGTATTAGCAGTCAAAGATGCAAACAAAGAGAGATAATAGAGCTTACACTTCCTCAACAGGTTGGCGCCAACGCGAGATCCATGTCTTTAGGGGCCAAATGCCGGTGAAGAGCGAGAATGCCGACGACATTCATACCCAGAGGGGCACGCGGGTGACAATCGTAGACCGAGTCAGCACCCGAGGGAGGAGAGTAGGACTGTGAAGAGAGTGCAGCTCAAAGCAGGACGATGGGTCTGGGAAAAGGAGCCTGTAGACTGTGGTGGGTTGAACATTTAACTCAACTCTTCGCCGAGAGACTGCAAGCCCAGGCTGCTGACAACAACCTCGTAGCATGCCGGCAACGAAACGAGACGAGACCGGGAAGCGTGATTGACACGGACGCGCGTTAGGTAGGGATGCCAGTAAGGACGGAGGTGTGCAGATACAGTCAATCGCGTGTCAGTTGGGCCAGGGTCAGCGCCATGGCCAGGAGCGTGACAAGTTGTGGCGTCTCCCTTGCCAATCGGGCCTGAACACGGAAGGCAACTCATCACAGAGTCAAGCGTCGTGTCCAGGGCTGCTTGGTGAGTATTCAAGTTTGTGGTGTGCTGTCCATGGTTCAAGGTTGGGGCCAGGGGCAGGATGGTGGTGTTGTACGGAGTACAGGGGGTGCAGTACTGTAGGCGAAACAATCAGGTGTGTACGGAGAACACACCTATAGGCAAGCACCTAGGAGGCATCCAGTAGGTATCATTGTGACGATTACATACTCCGTAAATACAGTACTGGTGGTATCTAGGTAGGTAATGTCCCTAAGGTAATAATTACCTGAGGATAATTGCTGGAGCTCTAGGCGGGGTGACAGGCATAACAGGGGTGAGATGCACTACCAGGTGCCGGGCTCTTAGGCTGGGTAGATCCTAAGGCTTAGGCGCCTGTCTCACCCAGACAGCACATCCGCTAGGCATGGGCTCAACCCCCGCTCTCCTCTGCCATATTCATCAGCTAAACGGCCTAGACCTATGGTTGGCACCTGCTGCTAACACCCAGTTGCAACCAGATCGCACCCTGGAAACCCTCACCACCTCCTCATGTACCAGATCAACCCGACTCTAGTCGAGACCCTGGAGAGCCCATGCAGCAGCATTAGCAACCCCCGTCCGCCTTTGCTCAGAACAGGCAGTCCACATGGCGACAGTATGGAGCCTGAGCCTCTCCACACCTCCGTCCACTGTCCAGCATTCCTCTATTTAGGAGGACCCCTTTCCCTCGTTGCTTCGCAGCCTGAGTCGGCCTCATTGACAGCAGACATCTTCCAATCTCCATGATGTGACATCGCCATGTCAGACCGAAACAGACGCCCCTCGGCTCGAGGCGAACATCCGTCTCTGAGAGTCTCTCGTGAGGTTTCATTGCAATATGCACCATACACCCTGTGTTACTGACATGGGGGCAGGACACCCGCATGAAGAGCAGCAGGAAAATACCGGTCACCGACAGAGGTTTGTTGAGACTAGGTATTCCTCACCGGCCTCCGGCTGCCTATGTACTTGCTCATTGGCAGTAGCGACGAACGCACTCCGCGCAGAGCTCCAGCACCCTCGATCAACCCACGGGCACCCCCAGGCGTCGCGACCGCCGCTTATGGTATCCCTACGTTCGGGAGTCAAGCTTCGAGACCTTTGCCAACCCGCGAAGAGTAAGGTCTTCACCTCTCGTACCTGATCCAATGCTAATTGCTGTTCAGTTCGTCGCGAAACTACGTGGTCACTTCCACGCACTCTGCTCAGGCTAGCCGTCAGTCTGGTGAGAACGTTCCGCGTCGGTCTTTGACCTCCCAACAGGGTCTAAGTCCTCTGGATTATGGACCTTACGATGAAGACCGTAGACAACAGTTTACTGCTCTCTCGACAAGTGCCTACTATGCTACGAGGGAGCGACAATTTCCGGTCAGGAGTCGACAGCCCTCAGATCCCAACGTCAGACCGAGAGCCTTGCAACCTTCTATCTCAGAAGCCTCTCGGCAGACTGTGACTGGCAACTTGGCGGAGACTAATCCTCAAGGATTGGTAACGGTACGCCCTCCTCCTCAATCAAACGTCCCGGGAGGACGACGTCCAGGCCCTGCCAGATATTCGGTGTCAGGGGATGCAACTGTCAGCATCGACGACTCGACACTTAACCCCCTCTACACTGTCAAAAGGTCAGCGTTCTACAAAGTTGGAAGGGTGTTTACGGTCTTATGGCACGAGAACTACAATGACGCGCCTAGAAATGGCCAGGCCGCTTCTCGAAACACTTATACGAGTGAGAATATCCCCGTCAGCACCGGGCGCTTTGGAGAGCGGATATACACTACACCACGCCGCATGGTAGTAGTGCGAGAAGACCATGGCCATTGTGTCTGCATTCAGATCAATACTTACGCCTCAAGAGGTCTGAAGAAGTTCGGGCGGAATAACCCCAGAGACGTTGAAGCTCATTCAATCATTCACATGGAAGATTCCGAAGCAAGATGGCTCGATGACGAACCACAGTCAAGCAAACGGAGTATCGCTGTCCAGAAAGTAAGAGGTGGGCAGAGGCTAGACCCAGCCAGCCGGCTCTGCTATTCTCGTCCTCACACCGTGGAGCATACTGTCAAGTCAATGGAAGTCGGGATGGTCACCAAAGAAAGCCTGCCATATTTATTGGGCTACTATCAAACCCAGAACAATGTTACCTGAGCACTGTCAAGCGTGAGGAAGCGCGGGTCGATCCATGAGCTCTCCACACCGCGAAGCCAACAAGCTCGAAAATACGTTCGCATGTCTTCACTCAAATACGTTCCAACTACCTTGCCTCTCTGTTGATGGTCTGAGATATCAGAGTGGATGCAACAAACCTACCCGAGAAATACCGGAAGAGAACCTATCCGTTTCCGAGGTATCTATGATCACAAGTGCCTCACCGTGGGCACTTGACGACTTTTCCCAGTACAACCTTGACGACACTTACATTTACGATGAAACGGCCGCATCATTCCGCCAACTTTCCTATATTCATTGACTCTGGGAGCGACAACCTTGGCACTTTGCGCGTTTGAAGCAATCAATATTGGGTTTTGCTCCTGCTTGCTATTCATCATGTTTTGGTCTAGCTGAGGAGACATTCTTTATTTACTTTGTGATCTCGACGCTAGTTGATCTCAAATTTGAACTACGATGCTTTGAATATTTCTAAGCAACATCTAAACGAAGTCCTTTCAATCGAGCCAAAGCTGGAAGGTAGCAGGCGCTCGCCCTAACACTCAAGCGCTGACGGGAAAGGTGTTACCCTAGCCGCCTCGGCGGAATCCAGAGCAGTTTTTCCGCACCGCAGAGCCTCATTGCGGGGGTCACTGATTTAGACCTTGTGGATTCTGGTGGTGGGATGATCACACCCTACAAGCCTAGACAGGGAGTCAGGTAGACTGTGGGATCTACTCTTCATCAACGTATTGTATGGACAGAATGGTCCATAGTGGAAGCAAGGGTCAACAGCCACTAGGCCTTCTCTACACAAGGATGCCAGTGAAAGTTCCAGGCTATTATCCAAATGCATGCAGAACCAAGGCCCCTATTTTGAGCAGCAGCTGACCAGGTGGCCAGGTGCCTGGGTCATGTCAAAA
The DNA here is from genome assembly GCF_000585565.1 of Capronia epimyces CBS 606.96. Classification (NCBI taxonomy): domain Eukaryota; kingdom Fungi; phylum Ascomycota; class Eurotiomycetes; order Chaetothyriales; family Herpotrichiellaceae; genus Capronia; species Capronia epimyces. Next base: position 77,147 of record NW_006912915.1, read on the forward strand.
ATTAAAGGTAATTCGAACAGAAAGGAAATCCATCCCATGAATCCATGGCCAAACAACATTTGACAGTGTCAAGCTGTGCACACATGAAAGCCAGAGCAGCGAATAGGGCGGCAGGTCGCTCCTGGGCGGATTGATATCATTGTCATTTACCTTTCCACGACTCCAAACTCTAAACCCAACCAGCAGCCAGAGCGGGAAGGCCCTGCGAAGAGGGACGGTCTACGGGCTGATTAGTCCGTGAACCTGGGCATGTTAAAACTATGCTGCATACTTTAAACACGCGCGTGCTTGTGACAGTGACGCAGTTCCGCCATGCAGGCGAAGGGGACGTGGCTAGTGCGCATGCCGTCGACGGGAAATAGGTAAGTCTGCTCAGTACTCAGAGTCTGACTACTGCATGCGTACAGAGGAAACGTACAGAGTACAGCCATCTCAAACTGCACGTGCCTCTCGTCTTCCTTTCAGCCGCATCGCGTCCGGTCCCCGGCTGCCATGGCAGACCAGACAGGAGCAGCGTACGGACTAAGGACTACTCTGGGAAAAACAGGAAATGCCGGAAAGAATGCGCGGCTGATAGGGCACGCTTTCGTGTTTCGTGCCATGAATCCCCAGTCTCTGCACTAGTGACAATGTGTAACTTTAGCGGATAGCGACATCTCCGCGAGGTCTCTGAGCCTAAGGTCCCGGGCCTGGCTGCTGACTCGTCATTTCGTTCCGTTTCACTTCACCTCGTTCCGCCTCGCCTCGCCTCATCGACCCCTTCGGCAGCTGTCGCGGCCTGTCCCGTCCTGTCCTGTCCTGTCTGCCTACACATGTCACTACTGCCGAATGTCCTATCCTGTCCTGACAGAAGGCCCTTGGAAGAGGAGACATGTCGTTGTAGAGGTGGAGAATCTGGTGGGTCAAATGCAGCACTGTATCCGTTCTGGTGGCCCGAGGCCACGGATCGGTCCTTCTAACCGCCCGCGGTACTGGTATCATCTTATTGTATCCGTACGGAGTGGAGTGGAGTTCCTCACTACCTACGAGTACGTGAGGTATGCTTTGATGTAATCACCACCAATACCAATTACTCATTCCTAACAGTATTTAGTATTGATAGTATTAATAATTAGGGCGAACCAAAGTACGGATATGCATACTACCTATTAAATCATGTCGTTTCCGTCTGCTTCACGCCCGGACAGCGTGACGGCTGCCAACCTAGCAAGAAGCAGTAATCACTGTACTACCGGGTGTCCCCGTTCGCTCTCCTGCACGGCATCCAACACTGTTCTATTGGCCGGAAACGCAGTGATGAATGACTTGCCTGGTCGGGATACCCCAGTTATGGCTGTACCTGAAGTAGAGTGAGGAAGTTTACTCCGAGTGTACTGTGTATTGCTGGCGGCTGCACAGATCCAATTAAGCAGTGAGATTGGTGGTGCGAGACTCGAGGTGTGCTGGCGTCGCTGGGCACGGGAAACACGAACTCGCCATGACCCATGGTCCAGTAATCACTGTCTATGTGTACTCCGTGCAGCGGGAATTGCCAAAGTTGCTCCTGCACCATGAAACGGGAAGAAAGCAACATTCAAGCGTGGGGGTGGTTTCGTGCTCGATCAAATCATCTTGCAGAGTCGAGACGGGTCAGAGCTGTTGTTGCCCTGTTCTCGTGATCAAGGGCCGGGCTGTGTCTACGGTCGTGGTGCACGGGTTTCGATTAGCAACTCCTTCCAACATGAGCTTGTGTAATCCATGTGCAGTCGTGTTGCCAGCGATCAGCTGCTGTTGTTATCAGGGTCTGCAGTCGCGTTTCAAATTCCCGTCACCCGTGTGTACATAGATAGGGTGCAGGCGGGCTTTGGAGAGAGGCCAACCCGTGCCGTGTTTCCGAGGCCGAGGCCGCAGGCATGCATACTTCGGCTGCAGGTTGATTCGACGTGATTCTTGCGCCAGTCGCGGATTGTTGGACAGAATACGGAGTACACTTCAATATTACGGTATCGTCGCAGGTTAAGGGAACGGCCACGTTTGACTTTTCAGTACGGAGTACTCCAGGATGATAGAAAATAGGCCATTTGGGTATCCATAGAAACTCGAGGTCGCAGAGGGAGCCCAGGATCTCGTTTGGATGTCTGGTCTTGCAATGATCTTCGGAGATAATAGACACTTCGCTCGATGAGTTGAGCTATGAGACAGGATGGATTCATTCTGCATGCCAGTCCGCAACCGAGTGTCCCAATCGCAGGTCTAAGCCCAAGATTTGCGTTTCAGGGAGGAGCCCACCAGCACCATCACCACTGGCACAGACTCCAAGCTCAGTCATTGTCCACAAGCACAATTGTACAGCTCTGAAAGCCCTGTTTCATGTTCAGACGTCTTTAGCATGGAAGAAAACAAACCGAAAAGATATTATACTAGACGAATTAGTGGACGATCAGTTTAGCCCTTCGCTGGCCGCTCTGTCGTATTGCCAGTAGAGAAAAGCAGAAAGCTTTACCGGGTTGAGTTTGGGTACTCATCTGCAGCCTTATTTCTGAGGAACTGGTCGAGCCGGCGGACATTGTCGGAAGTCAGAAACTGTGCAGGCAGCATGTGAGGCTCGCTCTGCCCATGGGTCAAGTGAGAATAGTCCAGGTGCGATGCGTTCGAGTCCTGACTAAAGATACCCCTGACTCTCGATTTACTCGGCTTGGATTTCGCTTCTTCAGTAAACCAGTGATCGAGTGAAATGCACTGTGGATCAGTCTCGACAGGTTGATCGCCGTCCTGCACAGCGTCTTGCACAGCTCTCGAGAAAGCCAGTTGTTCCTCTGGCGACGATTTCAGTTGATAGTAGAGATAGGCATTCACCAGTGTATTAGCCCGCACGGGGTTTTCGTCGGTCACACTTTCCAGTATCTGGAGCAGACTGTCTCGGGGACGAGAGGCTGGCTCCTGCGTCTCTTGGCCCTCCTGATGTACCGAGCCACGCGTGGACAGACTCAGATCGGAGACAGGCTCTGTTCGCTCATCGAGGGGGCGCAGTTGATCTTCGGGTATGTCCACCTTTCTCTCGGGCAATTTGTCATGTAGTTGGTCTAGATCGTTCTCGGCCAGTTTGAGCTGCTGCCTCAGTTCTTGCTCTCGGGATTCCAAGCTGTCGAGAAGACCAGGGTCTTCTTCCTCAAGAGTCTGGTCCTCCGCAATCAACACCCGCTCCACCTCCAGTTCCATCAAGCTCTCTCTGAGGAGGTCGACATCTCCCTTCTTGGACAGGTAATGTTGAGCTTCCGAGGTTTTGTCCAGCCGGATGTCATCTTCCATGAAAGTTGATTCATCTGTGTCATCCTCAGATGACTGGACAACTACGCCCTGTTGGTCCAGAATCTCGAAGGAGACATTTGCGACGGGTCCGAAGATCTTGGAGGCTTGGGTTTGAAGTTCGTCCCCTTGTCCGATCAAGGTTTCGTCCATCTTATACAACTTTTGCTCCCTGTCCTGAAGAACCAACAGCGACTTCTCGAGTTCAAGCAAGGGAGGATGTGTGTGATCTTGACTACACTTCAAGAAGCTGCTTATGTTCTCTAGAGCAACGCGTCGTTTATCCAGGGCGTCTCTTCGACTATCACCCGTGGTTATCAAATTCCCGATGAAAGAATCTGCCAGCGTTGAGAGCTGGTTCCACTTGCTGCGCAATGCCTGCGAACGAGCGTCTGCAGCGGGTGTAGTCTCAGGAGAGACTCCATCGTCGAGATCAACAGCAAAGCCTGTCGAGACTGTTTCCGGCGAACTGTTGTGCCCAATATGTTGTTCTTGCAGAGACGAAGTTGTCGGAGCACCAGCTGGCTGCTCTTCAGACACTGCTCCCCCGTGGAGGTCTCTCCCAGGCGTAGGGTGAGATTCAATGTCCATCTTCACACTAGCATCAGACTGGTCCTCTGCCTCACGATCTTCCGCGGCTGGCGGCAGTGGCGTAAAAGAGGGAGGGGACTCCCGCTCCGCCATGGTGACATTTTGTAGGGTGTCCGGCAGTGTTGTCGGCGTAGAGGAATCTGGCGGATGTGGTGTTGTCAAGCTGTAGTCGAAGTGTCAACCATTATCCGCAAACAGGCCTGTGCTACCAAACTCACTTTTCTTTTGACGGGGCGACGTCGCTGCGAGACGAGGGCCAGTACCATGGACTCATTACGAGGGCGCCTCAAAAGCAAGCTCATGCTGACGAGAGGCGGCAAGTCCAACAAGAGAGAGAAGGGTGCAAACGGTACTGTAGGCATCCTTTGAGGTCGGTACAAGGGAGGAAACAAACGAGGCGCGCCGGTTGCAAGAGGCCGGGCGCCACAAGGATCGAGACTGTGATTCCCGGGCGGCGCACCTGCAGGGAAGGCGTGACGGAAGCATTGACGGTATTTCCATTGTAATGTCGGTACTCGGTACTGCTCTGTGACGACGGGACGGACACTTCCTGTCTCCCTCTCTGCATCACGCTACCTCCCTGGTCTCAACTTGGTCTCTTGCCACTAGCAGCTATCTCAGGCCTGCGTGCGCTAGAGAAGCAGCAAGCATCATAGTTTGGCTTCATGGCTGGTGCATACGTTGGGCACATGCTCGCCAGCATCGGTGCCGGCGCACTAAACGGCTGAGGAGGCCCTCGGTGGTCTCTGATAGCATCCAATCCCCCCGGAACTACACATGAGCGGCATATGTCGAGGCGAATCCATCTGCCAACCTCCACATGGCGACGCCATCGCCTGCGGGTAAGCTCTGCAGAGCCGCAAGCCGCGAATTACGGAGGCGGAATCTTGTCCATGGACCCCTCATGGCATTGGATGTTATAAAGTATGTCAGAGTTTGAATTGCAGCTATCAGGTTGTCTTCTAACCTTGGACTGGTGTCTGGCTGGCTTTCTTGTCTACCGCTTAGCAGCCTGTGTCCTACAGCATTGGCACCGGTCTAGAGAAGCCCGGCCATTTCGACTTCTTTACAAGCGTGCAGTGACATTCTTGCTCAGAGTCCTTGATACGGTTTGTCAAGCCGCAACTCAGCACCAGCTCACGCACTTCTGACGAGAGAGAAGAGAAGTCTTGCTTTATCTCGATCGGTCGGCATGTCACCGCCTCTTTCCTATAGAGAGAGGCCCCGGAAGGCAGGCCAGGTTTCTGACCCTCCAAATGCGGGAGCGACCACTAGGCCCTCGAAGAAGCGGGAGACAGCGCAGGATGAATATGGTATCCCTCAAAGCTCCAGGGTCCCGAAGGATCATACACAGGGACCTGCACGTAAACATGATAGCAAGATCGCTCACGGAGATGGCGACGAGACCCATGAATCTGATGAGGGCAAAAAGGGAAAGGGCAAAGCTCGTGACAACAAAAAAAATGATAAAGAAAACGAGGAGGAGGAGGGAGACAGATATTCACGAGCCCATCGGGCTTCCGAGGTGGCGTCTACTACAAGTACAACAATCTTCTTGACTGAGGATGTTTTCCAAACTCTGTCCAGCTGGGCCTATGATGGGGAGCCCGCCAACAATCTGGCCGCCAATCGAGAAGTGTTCGCAGTCCCAGAATACCTGTTCCTTCTGGAGGCCATCAAATGGCAGAGGGAAGGGCATCCTTACCTGAGTCAGGCACTTAGCAGGATCTACTTCCTTGTCAGAGAATTTAACATCCTGACAGGACAAGATGCGCAAGCAGATTTCCTCCGTAGTCTGGTGGCCAAAGACCGCCGAAACCAGGAGGATACTACATTTCAACAGTTGATGGGCCACGTGCAACAGATGGCGCAGAGTCAGCATCAACGCACTCAAGCCAGCGACCAAATGTCGACTGAACTTTACGCCGTGTCCGCCGTTACATTATCTGGAGGACCGAGCCGCCAAGGGCAGCGCAACAGCTTCCATACTCCCTCTCTCCATAATGCAGAGCAAGGCAACGAGAGCCTAGCTGTCCAGCATCTCTCTGGATTGCGTCTAAGGGATAGTAGGTGGTTTAGCTTGGGCAGGCTCTTTCTCATGGTATGGCACACGAATGCCACTGCTGGAAAGGGACGCGTGAGACAGCAGCGCACCGCCGCTTCCCATGGCCAGGGCGAGAAAGTCTTTAGTGAAATCCGGCGCTTCGCGGTCGTCAGAGAGTGCCGTGGTTTCTGTTGGGCCGTTCCGGTCAGCACGTACCAAGGGAAGGGGGTGGGCCGGCACAATTTCCACCAAGTCGACATCGAGGCTCATGCCATTATCCACATGGCTGATACCAAGCCGACACAGCTGCCGAGCGAGCCAAAGATGAGCAAACGGCCTATCGCTGTCGAAAAGACAGATCCAGGCCAGAAACTGGACGCGGCCAGCCGTATTCGGTTTGACAAAGTGTTCACCATAGAACATAATGTCAAAGTGAAGAACTGTGGTAAGATTGCACGGGAGTCGATGCCCATCTTTCGACATTACTTTAAACAGGAAGTCGAAGCTGCCACTGGGAGACGATCACGCTCCAACAGTCCCGCTCCGGAAGCCGGCATGGTCTGAAATACGTTCTTGTCGCCAACACACGTTGCGTGTCTTGACGGCAACTTACCTGCCCCTGGCGGCAATGGCTCCAGTGCAGCAAACAAGATGGAAGGGTTGCGCGCGACAGTACTTGTGTCACTGGTCTGATGCTGCTGTATCCATATGACCCCTCTAGGGAGAGGGAGAGGTAAGACATTTGACGTTGATTTTAAGTTGATGCCTTTTACGGCAAAGTGGCTGCCTTTTTGCTGTTTGGTATCCGTTACGGATTAGTCTGTGTATTTAATTATTACATGAAATGAAATGGATCTCGATGCGTACCAGTACCAAAAAGTAAACCCACCATTCCAGACCCCGTGTAGCGGACGTCTCTTAGGCCCTGAGCCTTAGGAGCCCCGTTAGGTGCCCGTTGGCCCCATTCCTGCTAAGCAGGGTCGGGACGAGATTACTACTCGGTACGGAGTACTCGGTATAAGCCTTAGGCCTCAAGGGTCTCCACTCTCCCACTGTCGTCGAATCCTGCTTTTGTAGAGTCCGGAGTCCGCTCGGGCTCGGGCCTCCTAAGCCTAAGGCCAGCGAGCAGCTGCGGGTCTCAGCCTCGTGCAGTCTTGGCGGCGACGAGGCTGACCGGGTGAGGGTCCGGATGAAACGCCTCATCACGGTACGTACTACTAGTACTAGTAGCCCGGTCAGTTGCTACGAGGGATCTTGGAGTTTCCAGAAGGCACTTTGCCTATGACATCGGTGCAAGGTCCACAGCAAGGCCTAAGGCGTGGCGGCTGACAGCGAGCTCCTTTGCACTCCCTGACATCCCACGTAGTACCTAGTACGACGATCATTACTAGGATATCAGTGGCAGGCTTAGGCTTAAGCTTAGGCACAGCTTGCTGCATCCTCAGCAGTCCTATAGTTCAACGGGGTATGACACATTGAGGATCAGGAATGAAAGATGGAATGGCTGAAATGCACGGTACGAAGGCAAGTCATTTCATTCATGCCGTGCCGTGCCGGGCACCTGATTCTAACATGATACCAACCTCGCTCTTCGACAAGGGCGCCTGCACCGCCTGAAACGCCCGAGAATGGTCGCCTTGTACCTGGCGAGCTCGTGACTGGGCTGGAATTCAAGGCGGTACTCGTCCTCCCTGGATGATGGATCTACACACACGTGGAGGTGGACGCGACAGCATTGAAAACTCGTCCTATCAGCTGCGGTGGCAAATGAGGATAGATACCTTGTCCTGCTCCCGGATCGGGCTACCCGTTCTGGTTGGCTTTCGTCCGGCGCATAGGCATGGGATGTTGGATGATAAGTCGCTCTATGGCTTCGAAGTCCTTCTTCTTCGGACTGCATCGGAGGTGGCCTCCAGCTAAACGTCGACGGGCCGTGAAGTCAGATTGGCCGGAAAATCACGGTGAGGCCCAATGCGAAGCAAGCCGGCCCGGCTCGACCCAATTCTAATTCACCATTCTCGGAACGTGGCCAGTCTTACGGCTTTGTAGGCTGGTCAAGCTCGAGAGAGTTGTGCTTATTCGTCCTTGCCCTGAGGCCACCCACGCCTCGTTAAAATGTTTCCGAGAAATCCCATGACGGGGCGAAAGAGCAGGTCACATTCAAGTTGGATGCGGGATAAGATACGGTCTGAAAAGTCCCAGCAACGTTTTTCCTGCCAGTAACAGCCCTCTCCCTGTGCCGTTGGGAGCTGTATGATGCTTGCATAGCATACTAAGTGGTAAACACTCGCATGCCATTTTGTGGCTTGCTGTCTGATGCCTGCTGCCTGGATAAGGCAGTCCGCCGAGACAGTGGACGGCAGACTGGAAGGCAAGGATCATATGAAGAGGTTACCAGCTGGTGGAACGCAACATCGTTGTCCGGTCGCATTGGCAACTTAGCCAGGCAGCTGTATCTACCCGAAAGAAACCACGCATAATACTAATACAGACACGTAAGCACCGAAAGAGGTGTGCAGGTCGCCGACATAGCATTATCTGCAGTAAAGAAACGTATCTGACGCCGAAACCCATCCCCCTCAGAAGACGAGAGCATGATGCACGAGTACAGGTTGCTGACTACATGGACATTGGCATACCAGCCAATGTATCAGGCTCATGTCTGTACCCGAATTATTTTTGAGGGTCCTGGATTTCAAGCGAATAAGCCCAACCACTGTTTCATCTTTGTTCCAATCGTGTTCCATCAAGTAGTCCTTGTAGTGTAAGAGAGTAAGGAAAAAGAGCTCATGTCTCATTCATCGTAGCTAGTCGTCAGTTTTCCCCACCACCAGATCAATCTGGTGGGGAGTTCAAGCTGTTGTCACTTTTGTGTGTTTGATTAGAATTATGTCCATCGGTATCCGAGGAGCGGCCCCGTCCGACCGTGTAGTGTTGCACGTTGCGCGTGTGATCGAGTTGGAATCGACTCATGCGGTGGACCGTATCCAGCGTGCATGAGATTATGGGCGAAATGAATTGAATGTAGGACCAATTGAAATTAAACTATTGCTTTCCAGCCGACTTCGGCATTTGAGAGCACCAAAAGTGATGGTGAGTAGATGTCAAAACACGGTGGAGTATGCTGGCCAGGAGTGAGACCGTCGTCGTGGTGTTGAAGCATGTTGGGGTTAACTCTCGGGTGTCAGGTCGGCAAATGATCGATGTGAAGAGGCGTCGGCGTCGCAGGGGTCAATAAGTTGGCGATGGGGGGAATATCAGCTGGAATGACATGGTGTAGGGGACTGTGGTTCCTTGCATCAAGCAACATGAAGAGAGCTTTCCACACCTATTTCCGTTTGGTAATAGTGGACGGAACCTACAACATGTCGTCTTTCAAATCGCTCTGGACGCTCCCACCCCCGGTGCCACCCCCCAACTCTGTCACTTCCTCCGTATCCCAGCAGAAGCTGGTCAGATCTAGCATCCAACGCTGATACTGCTCCTCGAGAAACTCGATGGTCAGAGGCTTCGGCCAAGACTTGAATGCAGCGTCGGAGGCAGGATCCTTGAGCATCTTGTCGTAAGACTTGAAGCTCACACGGTGATGAGAAATGTTATGCCAGGCATCGTCCATGTCGATGTGGAGTTGTGAGCCGGAGAAGAGCTCGAACCTGGATAGCAGTAAGTATGAGCGGAGCCGTTTGGAATTACAAAAGCGGCACATATTAGGGGCCAGACTATGCGGCCACGACGCCAGGTCGTCACCGAAGACTTACCCGATGTAGACACCACTTGCACTGCCCAGACCGAGGATCTTGGCCCCTGGCGAGGTCTTGACCAAGTGGTAGATCTCACAATATGGGATGAGATCTTGGTGGCCAGGGTATTGCGGGAAGTATGGGAATTTCAGCTGTGGTTTCCGTCAGTGGGGGTTCATCTCCAAGACTGAGTCAAGGGGCCGGGACGCACGAAATGCAGGTCTCTAGCTTTGTTCTCTGCATACTTGGACTCCCAGAAGTGCCTCAAGACGATCTGGTCCGTACGCGAGAGGTTGCCAACGGCATTCGAAGGCAGCGCAGTCGTATGGTAATGGGCTGGTGGCCGGTTTGCAAAATCGAAGCTGGAGGAGGTGTTGACTGAGACTGGTCTTGACTGAGAGTCTTGTTGAGACCCAGATATGCCATTGGGCAACATGGGGGCGTGAGAGAGAGGCGGTGTGAAGGAAGTCGGTGGAGACTGGGGAGCATGCGAGTTGTGGATGGAGTTTGAGCGGGAGAAGCGGCGCATGCTCAAGAATTGGGGCATATTAGGAGAGTCGAGCAGACAGGTGGAAAGAAATAGCAGAGAACAGAGGAGAAGCGAGTGAATGAAAGGAGCACTAGTGGCGTGAGAAGATCATGGAGAGCGAGCGAGCGCAGAAAAGACGGTGGTTGGAATCGGAGGCGAGGCGAGGTTGAGTTTCCCTGCTTCAAGTTGGAAGTTGGCGGTGGAATGGAAGACGCCCACCGTATATGCCGTATATGCCGCCCCATGCGGACAAGCGCCGGAACTGCAACAATCAAATGTCCGCTCGGGAAAGCTGCCGTTGGGGGAGGGCGTGCTATGAATAGGCATCATGGAACATCGCCCGCAGCCATGGACATTCTTCATTCTTCATTCTTCACCACTACCAACTGCAGGCACCTTCACCCACCGACTGGAAGCCATTGCAATATATGAGACTTGCCTCATGTTGTACCCTTTGAGAAGCTCCAGCTCTAGCTCTAGCTCCCTCTTCTACATTGTCCTCTTCCCTCCCTAGTCCCGTAACGTGCGTGGCCGAGACCTTCTATCTCCGATGTCGCCCGCCAATCACAATGCGCGCGGCTGAGTTAAATTCCCCCAGAAATGCTGCAGCCTGGAATGAGCACAATCTTGATACAGCTGGTTGGAGACACAAGTCAGGTCGTATCCTTTTCAGGAAAGGTATCGTGCCTTAGACCAAGGCATCTGTGTTTTCTGCCACGATGGCGTTCAAGGTACGGATATATTGCAATGCATTGACAACCGGCCGAACCCAATTCTGCTACTACAGTACTCCGTATAAGAGGACGAGTTCTCCTACAGATACAGCATATCTCGTTCTATCCCATTGATCAAGAAAACACTCCTTTCAACCAACCTGCCCATCAACACGCACCCATGGCTTTAGCATCTCCCAAAGCGACCTCCCTCCGCGTCGGTGTCCTCCTCATCCCACCTGTTCAACTTCTCGATGCCTCTGCCATTGACGTCTTTGGCATGCTCAGTCCTGATTACCTCACATCATGCGGTCTGCCGCAGCCGCTCCTCGATCTGGCCATCAAAGTATCCATTCACTACATCAGCGCCTCCGGGCCAGACACCCACGCCGAAATGACCTCTTCCGCAACACTGCCAGTGACTGACTCATTGGACTCCCCGGCGGTACAGCCTGGTCAGCTGGATACATTGCTCATCCCTGGTCCAGACCCAAATCTTGTCCCGAACAAGGCCGTGCTTGACTTTATCCAAGCACATCAAAAGGCCGAGGCGACGGATATCTTAGTCATCTGTACAGGCAGTTTCCCCGCAGGATATGCAGGATTGTTGGATGGAAAGCGGGTTACAGGTCCGAGGGGACTATTGCCGAAGTTAAAGGAGAAGTTTCCTGCCGCAAGATTCGTGGACAGGAGGTGGGAAAGGGATGGCCGTCTCTGGAGCTCTGGTATGTATTTCTTTCCTCCTTGCCATCCTGTTTATTTCGTGTTGAAGATCTTGAGGCGCACCAGGCTTCTTTCCCACGGGTCAGGCCTGGCTCTAGCCATGGTAATTCATGCCTCCCTCACAACATTGCTCTTCTGGGACACGGTTATCCGCCACGACCCAGCATGCCATCGGGTTTTGACTCTTAAAAGCCAATTGCGATGCCGATCTAGCCAGTGCCTAAATTTCTTTCTACTACACCCTTCCGAGTTCCTTCTTGAAGCTCACCCACTGCCCTTCTCATCCGTTTCTGGCTTCTGTCTCTCCTGTCACAGCGGTATCTTTGCTGATCTTGTCACGCTCTGCAGGCGGAATAACCAATGGCCTCGACTTGACCGCCGCTTACCTACACTACAAGGTGAAAACGGAGCTGGCCGACCTTGTCTGCGCCATGGCCGAAATCGGCGATCGTAATCAGGACTACAACTCCAGCCGGGCGACCACAACGCTCTGGTGGGTTTGGCTGATTGTTAGGTCTCTGGTCGCAAGCAAAAGCAAAGCCAAGGACAAAGGCAACAAGGATGGAAAGTCAGTGTAGATGAAAGTTCTCCTCAAGATACAGCATATCTCGTTCTGTCGCATTGCCCCAGACAACACTCCTTTCGATCAAACCTGCTCATCAACACGCACGCTCTAAATTCATACTCTGCGTCCTCTTTGCTCGCTTTCGTCTGCCACGCGCACATCATGAAGGTCGCCAGCCTCTCCTCCTCCGGTGACTTTGCATCCGGAAACTCCCCCAGGCCCTCTTCTGCCTTGGCCTCCTCCAGCTGTCGCCGACTTCTAGGACGAGAGCCAACACCATGCTTCTTCGAGCCCACTTTCCAGGCGTTGCCCAAATTTGGCCGCCGAAAACTCTGTCGATATCGGTCTCCCATCCAGGCACATCATAGCGGCGCCGGCGAAGGCAAGTGACGAAGACTGCGTCAGAGAGGGTGACTCACCAGCAGCTGGGTTTCAGCTGAGTTGAAACCTGAAAACCTTGAAATGGCATCAGGGAAGGCTCCTTAGCCGTCTATCCATTCCAAGATCAAGATACCCTCCCTGAGCATGCTGGTCACTCCTCCCCTGCCATGCTTGATACTTCGGCATCCTTGTCTTCCTCCACCTCCCCTCCAATTCCGTGTCTTCCACCTGTCTCCTTTCCTATGTGTGCGAGTGTCGACGACGCTGCCGGTAGTCGTGTTTCTGTTCGTGTTTGTGTGCTCCTGTCGGTTGTGTATTGCTGGCCTGTCTTCTGCGCCGCTCCTGCGGACTGCTTAACCAATCTAGGCAATGCGGCAACTCTCCCTCTTATGTCGCTTCCACCACCCACCAAAATTTGTCTTATTCCTGCTCTCGCTTGTTGAGGAGCACGATATGCAGGTGGTGGCGGTGCATGGCGCTGCAGGGCGTCAAGGACATTGGTCGATCTGCCCTGGCTCGGACCTGATTGCGCGAAAGGGAACTTGTCTGCCCTAGACTTGGTGGCTTGGAAGGAGGAGACTGGACGGTCCAAGTTGTCGGAGGCTTCTGTGGCATTGGTATGGCCGTGAGCCAGGATGAGGAGTCCTATGTAGGCCTCGACCTCATCCGCGGTGTAATGCCGCAAGCCAACACCCGGGCGGTGCACCCACGCGCCCCTGTCCCACAGATTGCCTGATGACATGTTCTTGGGGTACTGCTTTGCTAAAAAGCTCGCTGGCACTGAACTCGTTGTTGTTGGTGATCGTGCCTGAAATGCGCGGTTCAAGGGTGTGTGAAACGGATGGTGGTCAGGTCGCCAGAATTTCTGCCTGGTGGTGACGGGGAATCGGCCCAGCACCTTCACATCCAACTTCAGCCGGCCCTTGAAAAGTGAAGACAGACACAACCACTCGAGCAGGCGAGCCACCATGCTAGAGGAGTGCCAGTGAATGTGTCTCACTTTGCGGACTGAGGGAGCATGCTATTCATCGCAACAGGCCGACCCCACCACCATGTTGAGAACAGGATACTTTATGTACACCAACGCCGAGATGGCATCGGTATATGATTTCGTGGTCGATAAGTCACGGGTGATCTTGGGAACGGCGGCGCGGAGCGCTGAAGATTAGGGTGCAGAGGCTCCGAGGGTTGCGCCATTTGGAAGTTGAAAAGTATAAGGCTTAACCCCTGTGCGTTGGAGGCAGTTGGAAGTTGTGAGACACGGTGGATGAGAGATTAGGGAAGCCTCGCAGCCGTGTCTTTGCAGGACAAACCCCCATGAGTAGCTCCAGTAGGGAGCATCTAGGTTGCTGTGCTTGCATCCCATGAACGGCCCGTTCTCCATGGGTCTGGGTCTTGCCTGGAAGCCTCGGCCATGATCGGCCTGTTGAGGAGCAAAGCCCGTTTGTCACAATTGTCCGCTGCCAACTGTCGATGTCTGTTGTTGTGATAGTTGTAAAAGCAAGGCTCGAGGACGTGCCTCGGAAGGGGCCTGAAAGGTTATTCCCACCAGATATGTCATATCATTGGCGAATCATTTCCTGCCTGTGCCACGCTTGACGAAGTTCTCGACCATCTCCGGTACCTGTGATTTCATCTCGTTTGCCTCAATCCGCCGACGCTGCAGTGGAAGTAGAGAAGGTCACCGGGGAAATGGAGGCCAGCACAGGAGACCCCGTGGGGGAGCGCCAACGCCCCCGTCCACCTAGACTTCAAAGAGTTTCCAGTAACCACGCCTGGAAACTCGGCCTGGCGACCCGGTGAGATGGCGAATGTGACTGGGGTTTAGTTAGCAACGACCAAATGGACCAAGAGAGAAAGAGGTAGGATGAACCAACCGGATATCCATTGGAGATGGGACACGCCACCATAGTATCTTTGTTTGTATACCGGACGGCGGGAACGCTCTGCTGATGCTCTGCTGATGCCCGCAGGCTGTCATCATTCATGGCTACATCAGATGCCAATGTAGCTCAACCGGTCCAGACCATCGGGGGCTCAATCCGACAAAGGAGTTGAACGATATGCAGAATCATGTTGGAAAGCTCTTGAAGGAGTGTTGGTGTCAATCATGGTGGGTTGATTTGCTTGATTTAAAGTGATATCCCTAGTCTAGCTGATTAGCTTAGGTATGATCTGGAATATGGCGAGGTGAGGTGAGGTGAGCGCTTACAATGATTGTGCTGATCTTCACGACAAGACCTGAGTGCTTCTTGGTATGCTTATACCTGTTCCTATGAAGGGCTACTGCTTTGTCTGCAGTGCAGTAGCGCAAAAGGTCTATCGGACTGATGTGACACTGTTGTGTCGTTGCTGCAGGTGCCCCTGTGTGGCAGGAAGAAACCCATGCTCGACGACGACGAGAAGCGCGACAGTTGGATTTGGAGGAGGAAGAGGACAAGGGATCCGACAATGAAGCAAAGATTCGATGAGATGATTGATATCGCGATGGAGAAAAAACAGATAAAGGAAAGAAAGAAAGAAGAGAGAGAGAGCGCGAATCGCGGTCGCAAAGGAGAACTTTATATTCCTCACAGCACCGCCAATTCACTGAAAGTGAATACGGCTACGTCTCTGCATGGCAACGCCACTCAGCTCTGATCTGGCGTGACAGTATCACCCTCACCCGCACATGACCAGCACTTATACACCGTACATATCATTGTGATTCATTGTCACTCCTCCATCAGGCTGACGAGCCATGTCGGTTCGACAGACGCTATTGGTGGGCGATAAAGAGCGCGAGGCTGGCCATAGAACATACATAGATGCAATCCACCCTTTTCTCACGCACCACGTTCGATGCAGTACCGCTTGACCTCGCGGTCCAGTTTCTCTCTCTGCGTTGCAATATTGTCCATCATCTCGCTGACAACCTTGCCTTCCCCAGTTTCAATGTCTCCCTTGTCAATGACGTCCTTCAGTCCACTGTCTCGGTAGACGCTGTCCATGAGGTCCATGACGGCGAACAGTTGATTGGGCAACCATGTAACAATGGGGCTGCCGCCGGTGGCCGTTGGATGCGAGGAGCGCTTGATGATATACTCCCGGGCAAACAGCCAGTGACGCCAGCGGAAACTGCGCACATGGTCGAGAAGCTTCAGGTAGAGGGTTGGCAGGAGAGCCGAGTTGGCATCGTGTTGACCGTGGCCCGTGCAGTATGCCTTCACGCCCACCTCGGCGCTCTTGCTCATCACCCAGGCCAGAAACTCGCGGTGCGGCTTGGGGCGGTACGATCGGAAATCCCGCAAGATCTCCGTGAGCGGGTTCTGCGGCATGGGGATCTCAAGCAGGTGGTCGAGCAACGGGATAATACTGTCGTTCGCCCCGGACTCGCCGCGGAAATAGAGCGGCTTAGAGTCTCCGTAGCGGGTACCTTGATAGATCACACCGTTCGGGAACATGGATTGCGACGTGATGCCAAAGATGAAGGTACGGTAGGACAGGTAGTCTTTAGGAAGAGAGTGCGTCCACATCTGTTCCATGTGGGCCTCGATGCGTGTCATGGCGGACAGCATCGTCTGGAACGCAGCCACGGCGGCGGTCGTATCTTTGGCGGATTCTTCTATCGTCGAGAGGAGACTGACTGCGCCGGAGATCAAGGGTCCGGTTTCTTGTACCATGTGCACGTGGGTGAGGATGAAGCCGGCCTCGGAGCTGGCTGGGTCGAGTCCACGCTCAAATGCACGGATGAGGCGGATATTCTCGTACACACCGGCGCCAACATTGGGATTGACGAGCCAGTAGTTGTACAAGGCGTAGGAAGCTGCGTACGACATGAATGGTGGGAGGTCGAGGCTAAAGAAGCCATTATGTAAGTATATGGATTCATTGGAGGCACGGCCTGACAGCGTGACCTCCCAGTCAAGGACAAATACAAGGAGTAGATTAGCGGTCAGGGTACTTACATGTCAGCTGCTCTAACCAATGGTGCCGCAATGCACTGTGGCAAGACCGCTCGACCCAGGCCATAGCCAGCATCGTGGTCCCTGGACCATGTCTCCCAGCAGGGCTCCAGTAGATATGCGCTGGCAAGGAAACTGTAGTCCCGGAAAAGGGCGGTGATTGCCTCGAGATCGTATGCATCCTCAGTACCAGCCTTGATGCGCAGGTCGTTGATGTGAGAGCTCAGGTCCGGCAACACCCCCGAGTCGATCAAAGCCCCGAGCTTGAAGGTCGCGAGCAGACCAGGCGCACCATCAGCTTTCACTATGGGCATGTCGTCTAGAACATTGGAGACGGCGTCGAATTGTGCAGGCAGGCGCCGGAGAGGCGGACGACATGGTAGAAAGCCTGTTGCGGCGGTGATGGTGAAGGGGTCAATAGAGCGAGGAAGGGTCGTGGCATCGCACTGGATATGAGGGAAGAGGGTGGAAAGAGGTGGCAGAGGTGGGGACTCGCCGAGATAGGCCATGATTGGTTCAGGAGAAGGCAGCTGATGGCCCGTTGCTCGTGTCGGTGTTGGTGTCTACTCTCGCTCCAGATTCTCTGACAAAATCTGGACGGGAAGGTGTATATATCATCGTGGCCGGAATTAAAACCGGCCACGACCCTATCCACCGAGTCCAGCACGATAGGAGAAGTGCGACAGCTTCAATGGGCCGTGTCCACCGCATTCAAGGCCTAGAGGACAGCAATGCCGCATAGGAAGATGTCTGCGACGCATTTAATGGCTTGCATGGTCGTCGGCGGGAGTTGCAGCCTTGTCTGGCATTCGATCCATAGGAAGATGGTCCGCCGGACAAACGACTCTTCTGCATCTGATTGACTCCACCGAGTGTTATCTCTTGGCTGAAACAATGATTTGTTGGTTTTCCCCCTATGCTCCTTGCCAGTATATCCATGTTGTTGCTGTGGGATCTGTGGTGTTGGTGTTGGTGAGCTTCCGCGCAGCACTGGCCACGGTTGAAGCCAGGCACAGCGAAGTGCCACTCATCAAAGGGCGAGGCAAGGAGATGCCCACTGCTGGCCCCTCCCTGACGCTCCTGTTCTTAATAATTGTTCCCTTCGAGGCCGGAATCTGATACGCACTGGCAGGACGTCTCGAGGCTGGCCCTGTTCTGATTGGTCTGGCCGGAATTGCTGCGGCCTCGCACGTGACCGCTGGCAGAGGGCGACAGAAGAGTGGCCATGATCCTTCAGCGCGGTAAGTAGTACTCGTCGGTCCTTGTTTGGGCGTGAAGAGGTCAGGTTGGCGAGGCTGGACGTGGCAGAAGAAAATCTCGAGCTCAGAGGGGGCTCTGGAAGGATACAGCTACATAACCGAGTGAGGAGGTAGTAGTAGTAAAAGCACTCCGTACTCCGTATTTCGTTAGACGCTTATATGTTCCGGGGTCAACATAGTCACGTGAAAGCACGTGATATCTACACGTGACTGTGAACTCTTGTAACCCTAACCCTAACCCTTACAGTAGATCGGTGCATGTATGCGCCACGTCTTGATATCAGATACCTTCCTTGTGTCAGTCGTATCTTGGGTCAAATGCTATTTTATCTTCTCAAGTAAGTCAGCCTCACATGGGAAGGTTCATGATGATCCACATGCGCCCATGGGTACATTACTAGCGATGATGGAGGACTATGAGCTACGTCCGCGGATCAAAGATGGTTCCCAGGAATTGTGGCCGATTGAAAGTTTTGTTTCTTGATCCCAATCATACAACAGTTGTCACGCAGCCGTTCAATGACAACACCATATACCATAACTAATTTGGATTTATAGCCATCTCAACTTCCTCTTATTATCCTCGCTGGTTCGGATGGAAGATTGAGAAATCCCCTAGATACCTCGTCTCTACAGAGGCACGGAGTTATCCTAGGCTTGTGCTCACTCACTCGAAAACGGCCGCGAATATGGACGACATTGGTCAGCGACGAGATCACGCAAACGAACCGGTCCATGGCGCTCTCATATGCTGTACACAGTATACAGTATATAGAATACAGCATGAGTATAACCTAGTCTCATCGATCGAGATCTTCCTTTGTCCAGACGTCGTCACCCTCGATCTCGATCATCCAACTTGAACACTGGCATGGCTTCGCAGCAAAAGATTCGGGTGGGCCTTATCGGGCTCAATGCCCCGTACACAGATATCCCGACAGGAACCAACTGGGCGGCGCATGCTCACTTGCCATACCTACGCCAATCCTCGAAATACGAGCTGGTCGCCCTACAGAACAGTTCGACGGAAAGGGCCCTCCAGGCCATCAGAGCGTATGATCTGGATCCCGACAGGGTCAAAGCCTACGGGACACCGGAGGGTAAGTGAGATAACATACACACACCACTCGTCCGGAGGTACTTTCAATAACATGCCAAACCCTCCCAGACCTCGCAAACGACCCGAATGTTGATCTCGTCGTGTGTAGCGTCCGCGCCGATCGGCACGGCGGCGCCCTGATCCCCAGCATCAAGGCGGGGAAGGATGTTTATGTCGAATGGCCCATGGAAGCAAACCATGCCAAATCCAGGGAACTGACGGACCTAGTCAGGGCCCGCGGCGTCAGAAACGTGGTCGGCATCCAGCTCGGATATACGCCCCTCCTGACCAAGATCAAAACTCTGATTGCGCGCGGAGCCATCGGCCGGCTGGAAAGCAGCACGTTTCTACAGACCACCGAATACAGTGGCTCGGCCGTGCCGAGTCATCTCACCTACCAGCTGGATAGGAAAGTCGGATCGAATCCCGTCACGGTTACGTTTCCGCACGCTCTGGAAATCATCACGGAAGGTAAGCAAGTAGTGTTCTCGGGGATCAGCATTGCAATCTTGATCTTCTCGGCTGACTTGAGGGCGTTTTGTTCTATCCACGACAGTCCTGGGCATGGTATCGTCCCACCAATCCCTGCTCGTCAACCAATACCCCGAAGTCGACGTCGTCGACCCGGCCACGAGAGAAGTGGTGGAAAAGGCGCGCCCGAATGACGTGCCGAACCAAGTCGTCTTCGACGCCGTGCTGGAGTCCGGCGTGGTCCTTACATACAAGCTGCAGAACGCCGCCACCATATCCCCAGGGGCAAAGACGGCGAACGATCATGCCCGTCTGCCCTTCCTGGAGTGGCGCATTTTTGGCTCCAAGGGGGAGATACGCATCCAACGCTTCAAGACCTGGTCGATCAATGCGGGTACGGTGAATGATGAGTGGGAGGCCAACATCTGGCGATCAGAAGATGGGGACTGGCTGGAAGTCAAGGCCGACCCTGACGAGTTCCAGCACCTCCCGATTCCGGCGAGAAACATCGGGAGGCTTTACGAAGCCTTTGCTGCCGGGCTGGACGCGCAGAAGGGAAAAGAGGTGTGGTATCCCGATTTCGAGCATGCCTTAAAGACGCACGAGTTGCTTGACGACATGTACCGGAAGAATGGATTCTAAAGGAGCCTCAGATCCGTCATATTCCTCGTCCCCCTTGTGAAACGTCGTTGAATCCATTACATGCTAAAGTCCTAAATCACACTTTTATCCTATGGCTCTGCCCCTTTAAAAGTTCTTCCTCAGGTCCCATCCAGCGCCCATCACCCTTGCGGTAGCCAATAATATCGTTGCGGCTGCATAAGCGCAAGCTGTAAAGACGATGAGACCCCAATACTCCCCATTGCACGTGGTGACCAATTGTCCCGCAATGGGGATCCCCGTCAACGACCCGAACGATACCAGGGTGTAGCAGGTCGCATAGTATCGTCCGTAGTTCTCGACCCGGCACAGCTGGCCAACGCACACCGGCGTCAACGAGATACCCGTTCCCGAGGCGAAGCCAAAGACAATGGCATACACAATCATCAGCGCCACCGACCCGCCAGCCGGCAGCCACAGCGCCAGGGTCGAAACAAGACACAGGCAAATTGTGACCACCATGGCATTGAATCTCCCAAGTCTGTCAGCCACGAACCCGGGGAGATACCGTCCAAAGCAGGACCCGACGTTTAGGACGGCTATCAGCTGGTAGGAAAAGTTTGTCGACACGCCGTGGTTCAAGGCGTAGCTGCTCAGGTACGTCAAAGGAATGAAAAGACCCCATTCGACGAAAAATACCCCGGAGGTGGTCAAGGCAAACACGGGATCTCTGAAGATGCGGAAGTCGGGCAGGATATTTTCCTTGGTAGCCTTGCGGGCTGGCAGTCGGGATTTGATGAAGAGGTTGGCAACGATCAGTAAGACCAAGTTGATGAGTCCACAGACCCGGGTCGACCACGCCCAACCGATCTTGGGGAAGAGGGCCTGCAGTGCCAGTGGGAAGACGATCCCGCCCAAAGACCCTCCGGCAGCCGCTAGGCCGGTGGTTTGCCCTCTCTTGCGGAAGAAAAAGTGCCCCAGGGACGCGACGGATGGGGTAAAGACGAGAGAAGTGCCTAGCCCACCCACGATGCCGATGACGATTAAGAATTGCCAGTACTGATGGCAAATTCCCATCAGCAAATGTGTGGCGAGCATGAGCACTGACCCGCTCAAGACGAGCCACCGCGGTCCCTTCGCGTCGAAGATAGGGCCGATCTGGATCCCGCAAAAGAATGACAGGAAGGCGTAAATGCCAAAGATCCACCCGATCGTACTCTCCGTGTGATCCCGCAGTTGATGCGTGGACAGGTACGCTTGATATGTCCCTAGAGTGTTCATCATACTATTCCATGTCAGCGGATGGTTCATCAGACCTCGATTGGAAAGACCACTTACCCCAAAGCGGACATGAGACCGCAGAAGGACCCGAGCACACAAAGCCATGCCTCACGTCCTCCTTCCGGATACGAGTTGCCGTAAGCATCGGTCGAGACCCGGCTGACATTGGCGAGGTGACTCGGCACGTCAGCTAGGGTGGAAGCAGAAGTGGAAGAAGACGAGCGCCGGAAATGCGTGGAACCAGAGGGCCCATGGCTGTGAGCGCGTTCGAGATCACAGCAGTACGACGTGAACGGTGCGGCCGCAATTGAAAGGGCGGTGTTTTGCCGTGATCCGGGGGCGGGGCGATGAGGGATTGAAGACCCTTCCGCAGTCGACGATTTCTCCTTGAGGTCCCCTGGCGTGGCTAGGACGTTAAGTGTCTGCTTAGTGTCTTCGTCCCATGAGTGTTTCTCGGAATCCAGAGAGGGTCTGGTCCTATCCAATGGTCGTAGCGGTTGCTCGTGATGAGGGACGCCTTGGTCGAGACGGCTTGCGTCCTGAGGTGACCTCAGGGAAGTTCCGTGTGACGGCTGAACAGCTTGGTGGAAGACCATGGACTGAAAGATCAAGTAGAAGTGAAACGGTGAGGCACGCGTAGATCCTGGTGACCTTCGCTCCCTGATGTGTAGTTAGTTGCAGTAAGGACTGTAGGCAGGATGTGGGCCAGAGGAGGGCTATTTGAAGGAAATACAACGTTTCTCGAAAACGGCCTGGCCTGCGTCAGGGAAAAGGGGCAACACGCTGGAAGAGAGGGCACCGCATCATCTTTCGAACAACCACATTTGAAATTTGAAGAGCGTGTGTACGGAGTACGTTTGGGGAAAAAAGGGCGAGCTGCGGTCAAGTCCGCGAGTGCGAGTACGAGGGCGAGGGGAGGGCTGTCACTGTCGGTGGCGCAGGCAGGCGACGGGAAAGAGAAGGATTGGGGGTGGTGGGTGGTGGGGGATGCCCGATGTCGCAATCCTCGCACCTATGTACGAAGGTGACGGACACACAGCAGGGAAGAGGGAAGAAAAGATTGAGGGCTGAGCTATACCTTCGTACATCGTACCACCTCCGCTTCCAGGCTTGGTAGATACCGTACCTATCAGGCCATACGCATTCTCCGCATGTACGGAGTACTGCGTACCTACCCTGGGTGTCTGTACAGTCAACGCGGGGCAACGCGATATCAAGTGAGTTGTAGCCCATCATCGGTGCATGTCAACACGTATTCGTTTCAAGATCGTGCTTCTACAATCCGAGAACCTGGAGTCTTTCGCTTGGAGAAAGATCGTCAACTTCATGTTTCTAGCCACTAACCTCATCAAATTGTTCCCGCCTTCACGCCTGGCTTCCTGTCATTCTGCATGGGTTGTGCCCATGATGCCGAATTAACACAAGTAGTTCCCAAACAACACAAGCTGCGTACATGCTTCTCAAGTTAGTCTGCAATCTAGACGACTGACCCGGAAACTGTGTCAAGCCCATGTGTCCCATTCCCTATTGCCCTGTCAAGAAATCCGGCACGCTCATTGTACCTAGTGTTCATCGGACGCTCAGCTCTTCTCTCAATTTCGAAGTCGGCACTTGAGGAACCGCTGCCACCTTATTCCTCCTTCCTAAGAGCGTGGAATTGTCCAGGCTGAGTTCAAATGGTTGCTTGTTCCGCCGTCCGACGCTTTGCCTGGCTGCTGCCGCAACCGAGGCACTGTGCTGACCATAACCTTTCTCTTGCTGCTGATTGTGGTGTTGACTTCGAGCGGGGGCTGCCGCTGTCCGGGCCTGTGCCGCGGCGGACGGCTGTGTTCCCAGGTTGGTCTGGCGCATCTTGGTTTCCATACTCGAAACATCGGTGGGTTGTTGTGCCTTGGGGACTTTGCTCGAGATTTCTGCATCGTACTCCTCGTCCTCAATGTCATCGTCTTCGGTCAATGGATTTAGACCACCAGGTATGCCCGCGCCCCGGTATCCTTGCTTGAAATTCTTCCGTCTCTTAGCTTCCTCTTCTTGTCGGTGGACAGCATAGCCCACGTCAAAGACCTCACGTAGGTTAAGAGCGCCGGGAGAACGGAAGTCGGCTCGTCTGCCAGGAGTTCCAGGCGTTGCTAGCGTGTAGGCATCCGCGGGGAGATTGCCTGCCTGTATCCATTGCTTTTGTCTCACAGCCAGGGGAGTGGCCAAAGGAGGAGCATCGGCGGCGGCATAGGTGGGTTCTGTAGTGTTGCGGATCCAAGGATGTGCCAGGAATTCATCGATCGTGTAGCGTTTCTCCGGATTGACAGTTAATAGGTGTGAGACCAAGTCTTGGGCAGGTTTCGAAATGTCGTCCCACCAAGGAGAGAGGAAAGTGTATTGACCACGAGCGACCTTTTCTGTCAAGACTTGTATCGATTCGTCGTAAAAGGGAGGGAAACCGCAAAGCAGCGTGTAGAGGACACAGCCAAGCGCCCACATGTCGACAGATTTGCTGTATCGCTCATCCTTGACTATCTCGGGGGCCGTGTAGCCGACGGTGCCGCACGGTGTCATGGTTTGCGAATCCCAGATCACCTTAGAAAGACCGAAATCGGCAATTTTGATGCGGCCAATGCCGCCAGCACCGACCCCGGGGATGAATTCGCCTTCGTCCGCCTTGTCCTCTTCGTCTGGTCCTTTCGGTTTTGGATTACGAGTGGGAATAAAAGGTGTGGGATAGAATAGAAGGTTCTCTGGCTTGATATCTCTGACGCAGATGTTAGCTTAGAGCCACTGCGATTCGCACAGGCACGGGGCATACCGATGGACGACGCCACACTCTTCATGCAGGTAGCGTAGTGCTTGGGCGACTTGTGTGATGACGTGGCGGCTTAGATCTTCGCTGAAGTATGTCAGGCGAACGATTTGATGGAATAATTCACCGCCAGGGCAAAGCTCAAGGACGATGTAGTAATATTGCCGTGATTCAGAAAAATCAATGAGTCTGACGATATTAGGATGGTCCAGTTGGCGCATGATCTGCACCTCTTTCAGAATATTGGCTCGCTAGGAGAATGGTCAGCCTCTGATTGAGCACAGAAGGACTAATCTGTCAAGAGCAAAATCGACGATACAAGGAGAAGGTAGGGGCTGAGCAATAGACTGGATATGCGCACCTCCACGCCCTTTGGTTGCTTCTTGAAGTTCGGATGAAGGTGAGCATCGCCCTAGGTTAGAGTATAAAGTTGGTTTGACATCTTTCAATAGTTGAAGAGGGGGACGAGAGAGTAAACCCAAACGCACGGGAGGCTGGAACAGGTAATACCACAAAGAGAAAGGAAACAGGGCGATCAAGAGCTGGCAATGCTCCATGACTTCTAGCATACCTGATTCGAGTTCATTTCGAACTTTCGGACGACTTTGATCGCAACATCGTCGCCGGTCTTGGTGTCTCGAGCCTTGTAGACGTTGCTGAACGCTCCGTCGCCCATCTTCTCCAACAAAATGTATCTTTCCAGACCAGGATATTTGGGCATCTTGTTGGCCTGTTCTCTTTCTTCGGCCACCAGAGCCTCGATCTCGGCTTGAATCTTTTGATGCTTGCCTGCGGCATGCGCTGCGGCACCGCCGGCCTGAGCGGCAGCATTGCGGTTGTCTACGGCGGCGGCGGAATACTCGCCGGCATGGGGTTGGGCGTAGTGCTGTGGTTGCCGATGGGCGATTGCAGGCTCACTTATGCCAGCATTGTATTTCTGTTGTTGAGCATGTACAGGAGAGAGGTTGGTCGTAGGTTGGTCGCGTGGAGGGTCTGCGACTCTGGCCTGCTTGCCATGACGTATAAAGTTTTTGAGGTTCTGTATCGTGCTCATTTTAGCTGAGGCCGAGAAGGCGCGAAGGCTATCGAGAGGAACAGAGGGCTTGAAGAGGCGGACGATGGCCACGGAAGACCAGGCGCAGTTCAATCCAGCAGATGACAAATGAGGTGGAAGTGGTGATTGATGGTGGGAGATCTGAAGATAGGAAAAGTTGTTTTGGGTAAGGCCCGGTCGGCGGGTTGGGCGGGTGTAGGGAAGTAAGGTCAGCACGTCGTAGGAGGGCACTACAGCAAATAGCGCCAGGCGTGGCAGGCCCCAGACTGGTCGAGATCTTCTTAGGTGCAGAGGTGAAGATGAATAAGCGACAGAATAGGTGCAGCAGTGGAGTTCATCCGCTGTCGACTATCCGAAGAAGGGGAGAGAGGAGATAGTGTGCTTGGTACAGTGTGATGTTTGTAGCTGCAGTTGCAGTAGCTGGAGTTGCAGTAGCTGGAGTTGGGAGACAGGAATAGTAGTATCCGGTATGGGGGGGTGGCGTGAGGTACAGTGGTGCCAACGGGCAACAAACCACAGAGATAGAGGCGACAAGAAAGGAGGAAATAGGAAATAGTAGGCAGGTAGTGCAGCAGTAGTTGCTTGAGCGCATGCGCAGCAGAATAGTGGTGTCAAGAGTGAGGCATGACGACGTTGGAAGGATGGCAATAATGCTGCGCCGTGCACTGACGAGAGCAAGAAAGGATGATGATGCAGACGCGGGCGATGATGCCAGCGATGATGTCGGTGGTGGGGTGGGAACTGGGCGACGGGGCTTAGGCACGGCAGCACTTACAGCATCGTGACAGGCAGGCAGATCGGTGCCTGTTTTTGCGAGTTCCAGGGTCTGGCTCCAGGCGAGGTCGCCTATCATCAGCAGGCGTGACGGCACCGCTCGTGTCGCCCGAGGCCGCCGCAGGGATCGCGCCCGGGTTATCGTGGGAAGCTTGGTGCCAGCCGTCTGCCAGTGTGACTGTGGTGGTGTCTGCGTCTGCCTCTTCATCCACTCCGTCTCATCAGTCTCCATCTCCATCTCCATCTCCATTTCGGTATCAACGTCATCCGGCCGGCCAACCATTCGATACGAGTACTCGTACGCACGATTAGCATTGTGGCCTTGTCGCAGCCCTTGTCGAGGACGAGCCTGGTGTACGTCGTCCAATTTCCCGCTTGCAAGCGTCGGCAGTCGTGGCAACGGCGAGCAGCTGTCTTGCAAATAGTCCATTTCCCAGTCCAGCTCAAAGTTCGGGTTAAACTTGACCTGCAGACTCTCCGGGTGTAGTTCCGCGTACTGGTCCAATATCACCGGCTCCACGGCAGCCATCTCGCTGTCTTCGCACTTCCACAAGTCGAAGTACGATGACCAGCTGTCGATGGGCGTTGCGGTGGCTGTTGAAGGGTATCCCAATCGAGACATGGTGTGATGATTATCAATGAACGAATAGCGAGCGTCGCAGTGCTGCTAGTGACTGGGATAGTCCTTTAAAGAGTGTGTGCGGTTGATATATTCAAGTATGGACGGGACGGTGTTGAGCCTGGTACGTGTACTCCGTATACAACATGGAACGAAAGGAATGACTTTCCTCCTGTCTCTGGATCGCGAGGCGATTGATCCTCTCTTCTCGACCCATCAGAGAAGCAGAGCCCATCCGGCTCACCCTGTCTTTTTGACCACTTGCCATCCCACCCCCAAACCCACGTCTCATGCTCGTCAGCCTTTCCGACGTGGTATCACACCAGGATCGACCGCGCCGTCTGCTTGAGGCGCGCAGCCTCTTCCAAGAATGAGCATGAGCATGACCAATGTGCACAGACATTTGTGGAATGGCCTGGTGGGGGAGAGTTCAAAAACCTGACTACCCCTTGGCCACATCGCAGATCATCTTGTCTAACCCAAGCAAGGGGGTCCTTGTTCAACGCCAACACCCGACAGCAATGGTCAAACACGAACACCACCAGCATGGGCGCTCTCTTCCCGAAGCCTCGTGTCCTGAGGTCCCAACATGATGCCGTGGTCAGGGCATGCTGAAAATACGTCACTTTGTTGCAACACTATGGCAGGACTTCTTCTATCCCTTTTCCTCCGGCTGTGTACGGAGTAGTCAGCAGCAAAGATGTACCTACACTTCCTCGGGTGTTTTAAGATACCCTTTTTCCACCCCAGAATTTGTGCTTTTTCGTGTCTTGTCGTATTGTCGTCATCTTGTAAGGGTCACCAGCCTGAACGCCCCCTGACACGCCAGCAATCTCCGTCCCCATCATTCATGGCCGGTCGCCTGTAACATGCGCGATGTTAAGATCTCGCGCCGCGCGTGCCGCAGCCGAGCTTCGCCTTGAGTCATTAACCGGCTTGTTCAGAAACTCCTTATCTCTTCCGTCAGGGCCGATGGTCATTAATCGTAACGTGGTGGATGAATACATCTTTTACAGCACCATCTTCCTGCAGCGGTATCCCTTGCTTCCACCCACGTCCATAATGGGGAATGGAGCATATAACTCTTCACCCACATTCCCGTGAGTTACGTGAAGCTGTGTCAACACATCCTCTCCGCAGGCTTATGTAGCAAGGGGGCCGAGTTAGGATGTTTCTTTGACAGCAAATCAGGTCAGGACCCCCCGACCGCTCTAAAGAACCTGGGTAGTGCATTGTGACGATGTGGTAATAAATATTCTTGATTCGGAAGTCGACTAAATAAGGAGTAGTATTACCAGTATTGTAAGTGGCTGATTGGACGCCCAGAACGTCACTTCTTTCGAATCTCGACGGTCGTTGGGGACTCCCAGCTGGAGGCAATCATATGGGTATGTATCCGTACTCTGTGCATGTACTCCGTAGTGTAGTCAATACACGCGATCCGGGAACTCTTATATCGAAGCAGACATGTCGGTGCAGCCATGTTCAATCTAACGACATCTTGCATGTCCTCTCTTTTCCTGAAGCATACCTATGCGAGGACTACTGTAGTGCCTTCTATCATGCTATTTCTAGCTTCCATCATAATGCAACTACTGTAGCATACCACACACTCGCGCAGGCACCTTGTCCAAGCACCTCCCAATTTCTTGTCCAACTAGTAGACCAACCACTTCAGGTCCTTGGAAAAGACCCCCCCCCCCCCCCCTTCCTTTCCCTGCCTGTCCGCTATGCATAGTCCTTGATTCGTCGCTCATTCATTATAAAATTTCTTCATGATCAGATGCAAGAATAAGTTGACGTTGACCCGAAGCGCTCCTTCAAAGAACTCCAGAAATTGCGTGTTGTTGAATTGTGCTTGCAAGAGGTCGTCCAGCGGTACCTGTGCATTCGCTCCAGGAATCATCATGTTGCCGGAGCTTCCATCGATGGTGAACACTCCCACTTCGTTGGAAGAAATGGTCAGGTCTACCCGGTCCCATTGTCGCTCATTGTATCCACGCCAATGCACAAGAACACCCTTGTCTGCAAGCGTACGTGCCGAATACTTGTATGATCCAAACTTGAACGAGCGTCCGGAGCGTTGGAGTTCTCTCTCGTGGTCCCATTGCTTCGTGAAGGGCATGACAAATCGTTTCTTTCCCTTCTTGTTCTGGAGAGTCACCATCGCTTGCTCAATGTAGTCGTTGTACGTCTTGAGCTGCTGTTCGAGGTACACAGCTTGCTCATTCAAACGCGCCAGTGTGGTTCGAACATTTTCCAACTCTCGCTGGCGCTGGAGTCTTCTGCGGTGTTTCGTACGGATATCGACGGCAATGGCGTTGAGAAGGTCTTGGTAATGATTTGTCCGCGTCAGACGACCCATTGATTCGAGGTGCAAAACATTTTCCAAGGCAATCCGCTTGAGGTCGCGGTACGATAGGGCGCTGATGTCGAGATGGCTGCTGCCATCCGCGTACGCCCCATGGCGCTTGCTACCTGGATGAAGCTCTTCTTGCACTAAAACTTCCCACTTGTCCTCGTCTTCTTGAGAAATCGGCTTGACCAGTATCTCGAGCAAGTTGGCCCCGGACTGCACACGAATGATATAAAGTACGCATCGCTTTGTCTCCGTGAAAAGAGCCTTGACCTCGGAGTCAGGGTCCTCGACGCTAAGCAATTTGGGAGTCAACGTCAGGCTGATCTCGCCGGAGCTAACTCCACGGAGCTCGCTCTCATTGCTTTGGGCGCTACCCAGCTCCCTGAGGATATCCCGAAGAACATCGTCCTGACTGGGACAGAGAGTACTGATTTCTTGGGACAGCAACTTGTGAATCGAAAAGATGTCGGACATTTTGACGTACAGAGTCGGTTTGGTCTTAGCATAGAGGTCGTTGAATTCGTCAATGTCATAATGTTCTTCCGCAGTTGGTATGGAGACAACTGCCAGCCAGTCAGCAAAGTCAAGATTTCGTGAGAGGGCAAGGAACCCACCATGACTCCAGAGCGTCCGGAACCGCCCAGTAGCCTCGCGAATATAGTTATTCAACGGCTGAAGATAGACATTATCGCCGCCGAATTCACGCCCCGAGGCTGCCTGGTTCAACACTTTGGCGATTTCCCCAAGATTCCTTTTTTGTTCTTGGGTCAATGCCCGATCAGCAACACCAAACTTCTCCGGCTCCACAAGCGCAGGTTGTAGGTAACCGCGCCAGAGCCATTGTCCTACCAGCTGGAGCACAAAATCGGCATCTTCGCCAGGGAAACGGGCCACAAGATATTCCTGCGTCTGCTGAACAATAAAGCGGACACCAAACGGCATTCGGTGTAGATAGTCTTCGAGACAGAGGAAAAATTGGTCGGTGATATCTCGAAGATCTTGCATATGTGCAATAAACGTTGACCGTGTTTCGGGATCTCGAATGGCCACCTCTCTGGGCACATTAGGATCTCTCTGGCTCCGACGACCAGTCCTGAGTTCCTCATTGTTAATGGCGGACAGGTAGATTTGAAGAGGATCACTCTCCAGGTCTAGGGTGGTATTGTCGATGATGTTCTCCTTGACCAACGGGCCCAAAACATCTCTGAGGAATTTGCGGTCTCGAGCAGATCTGCTGTAAGCTGCAAAAAGCTTGTTTGAAAATGAGTTCGTTCTCAAATAGTCTTGCAGGGACAAAGAGCAATCAACCTCCTCCTTGATAGACCTGACAATCAGTTTCACAAGATAGTATTCCTCTCGTCGTTTCTGCGCATAGCCGAATAGTCCCATGACAAGGTGTTTGATGCGGTCGCACTCCTTTTCAGCTGTGGCTTGCTCTCTGATACGCCTAAACAATCTCGACAGATACTGGGGTTGTGTTTGAAGCAAGAAGAACAGTTCCTGGTAGTGCTCAAGCTTTCGACGGGACGTCTTGTTGAGAGCTTTCAAGTCAAATGGATCCTTCGAAGCAATGTCAGAGTTCGGCAGAAGTGCCCCAACGTGGCCACCAAAATGTCTTTGGTGCTTGACCACTTCGTCCAAGGTGATTTTATTCTTAACCAACAGCGCGATCTTGATGTCGAGCTGGGTGATGTATTGATCTGCAAGCTCATTTTGCCGGACGTGCTGGACCACAGTCTTGCGAAGGCGCTCAAACTCGATTTCTTCTTCGAAGTCGAAGTCGCTGTCATTCAAGAGGTGCACAAATCCCTTTAAAGTCCCAACCGGCGGGTTTTTGCCCGAAGTAAGGCTTTTGTAGGCCTTGCCTTGAATCTTCGCTCGGACCACGCTTTGGATTTTGACCACCTTGTCCATATTCTCTTTGAAGTGTCGTCTCTTTTCTGCGAATCGGGAGCGTATAGCTGTGGCTCTGATAAAGGCCTGCAACTGGATTATGGCTGCCTGGTGCTCATCCAAGTCGCCGAGCAGATCAGCGACGGTAATCCGACAGAGCATGGCACGAGCGCACGCTTGTAAGTGCACCACCTGGTCTTGGTGGCTGTCCAGTTTACTAAGTGTCTCGGCAGTCTGTAGCCGCAGGATTGCACCTCGAGACATCGCCTGTAGTTGCACAACTTGACTTGTGTATCGAGCCAACTGGACTTTTTGACACTTCAGGCGGCTGCGCAGGAGAAAGCTTCGAATCGCAGCTTGGACTGGAATGGTCGCTGTTGACTGTCTCAACAAGGAGAGCCTGAGCGAGCTGTAAGCCTCTCTCGTGTTTGCACCTCTGAGAATGGCTTGAAATCGGCTAACTGATGCAGATTGGGACTGGAGTTTCTGCATCAGCCTGGCGAGCTCCTGTCGAACCAAACCGGCCCGAGCCACAGCCTGCAAGGTAGTCCATTTGACAGAGAAGTCATGGAGCGCGTTCCGAAGTCTATCCTGGGAGATTCTGGTGAGCATTGAGCGCACACAGGCTTGGATGTGTGTAATAGCCTGGGTTTGTCGTTCCAAGGTTGCACGGGTTCTCTGAACTCGAGCCCGTGCAAGCATACCTCTGATCTTGGCCTGCAAAACGACGACTTCATTTTCTACCGTTCTCGTGGCTTCGTACTGATCGAATGCGTCTCGCCTCGATAGGGCACCCCGAATAGCAGCTTGAAGGCTGCGGATGCCGGCGTCATGTGTTCGAATTTGGGACTTCAACGTTCGAGATTCAGTCCGGGCCTTACCAGCTCTGAACAGACTTTGAAGCTTCAGAACATCTTTTTCACTTCCCCTCCACTGCTCTTCTTTTCTTCGTCGATTAGAACGTTCTATGAACCCTCGAGCCACGGCTTGGAGGCGTGTCGCGAAACGCTGCATATCAAGCCGGTAGCCCAGGATCTGCCTTGCCCAGTCAGCACGGATGTGGGATTGAAGCTCTATCAAGGATTCCTCCGAGTCCCAAAGCTGTTGCATCATGGTTCCCAATCGTAGCCTGACTAGAGCACCTCGGATCTGGTTCTGGAAGTCCAGGATGACTGCTTCCTGTTCATGCAGTTCTCGGTCGATTCGATCTTCTTCTTTCTCAACTGGCTCCGGCTCCGGCTCAGCGCCGAAGCTCGCACCCATCCCTGAAAAGCTAGGCATACTAACGCCTGCTTTGTCGAGGCCACGCTGGGTTTGTTCCAGTTCGTGATGCTCAAACTCGAGCTGGCCCACCAGATTTCCAATCCGGAAGTCGACCATTCCCTTACGGTAGAGGAGCCACGACAGGGCATGGATGCAATAGATGACTTTGGGAATGTTCTTCTTCTCATATAGATCGATGAGTTCGAAACGGAAAAGGTCTGGTAGGCCAACTTCTTCAAGGAAGCGGAAGAACAAGACAATGTTGTCGGAGTGCTTGTATTGCAATTTCGGATGGCGAAAAATTCTCAGCGTCTGGTCAGGGTGGAATGCTTGAACAATCTCCGCCAAAGTCACACCGTTGCGCAGTGCCTCTTCCAGTTCAACAACTGGAGGGATAGGTTTGCTGATAATGTCCTCGATCCATTCTTTAGCTTCTCCCACGTGGCAGAGATATTCGTAAGCCTGGAGAAACTGTCGCTGTTTGTCCATCCAGTTTCTCTCGCCCCAGCCGTAGCTCTTAGCTATCGTGCGACCGCCCTGGGCCACAGGGTCGGTGCGTTTCAACTGTCTCCGATTGTGTAGTCCAACAACAGAATGGCCAGCAGCAGCAATCCCGAATTCTTCGGCGTCGCCATCCTTGGCAAATCTTGACAATGTTCTTAGATGCGATGTGGAAGACTTTTGCAGCTCTTCTATATCTGGTGCTTTGAACGTTGTGGCATGGGGGCTTGTGAGAGCATGATGCAGGTGTGGCCTCGATGGGTTCATCTCGTTATGGTGCTCATGCAAATGTTTTTCCATGGTTGGGTCTTCGGAGTAGTTTTGAGGGAAGCGATCGACAGTATGAGCCCGAGCATGATGGCCACTGGGTCGTCGGGCATTCGGTGTCGCCTTCGGAGACGGGGGCTGTGGAAGAGCCCTCAAGCTTTGGCGAATATGTCGATAGGGATTGTCGGGGCTGTTTTCGGCACTGCTGTGGCCGCCGTATGTCCGCGTAGGAGTCATTCCACCAGCGTCACTGATTCCCCTCTTGTGCCCCGGCCCGCCTGTTGAGTAGACGCTGGAGTTAGTTGAGGTCACCGTGCTGGTTCGACTCGGAAGATATGCACTGGATGCGGCGGAATAGGCTGATGATACTGTTGAAGTAGTTGACGCTTGCCGTTGGGGTAGAGCGTAGTGATTGTCTGCGTGTGCTCTGCGGAGTGTGTAGTGCGACATTCCGATGTCTCAGGTACAGAATCGAGATACAGGAGATTTTGTTCGTGTCGTGATCGGGGCTTGCGTCGCATTCTCGAACGTGTGATGTTTAAGCTGACATGGAGAGGGTGGGAGAGACAGCGCTGCTGTGTAGCAGAGAAGATGGATGAGAAGATCTTGCAGGCAAGAGACGGGCGAGAGCGAAAGCAACAAGTAGAAAAGAGCAAGCAAAGTCGGCGCCGTCCTACATGCAAGTCGTGGACAACAATATCTCAGCGGTGCAGTAGAAGCCCTACCTATTACTGTTGTAACTACTAACATTGAGAGGGTCCGAGTGTTTACATTGGCCAGAAAAGGGATAGTACGCTTCACCAACCAGCGGGCAACTGGTCGAGACTACCAGCAGCCGGTACGATGATAGGCTGAGACACGCGACCTGGCAAGGATACGGCAACGAACCCAGCATCAAGCTGGCCAGCTATTCAAATCATGGGATGCAAAGTCCATGGCTGCGTTATCATGAGCATCTCCGCAGGAGGGTTGACCTTGAAAGCAGTGTGAGGCACACACTAGAGGGAGATTTGCCCGACGCAAGAGCTTCACTCATGGGGGTGCGCAGCCCTGACTGCGGCCTCTGCACCCATTGTTATCGCCCGATTAATTACGCCCTGTACGGAGTCTCTGTACTCCGTACTGGTGTGGTAAGGTACCATCTTGAGTTCTCGCGTCCAGCTTGTGCCTGACCGCGTCGACGCCAAGAGCCCCTAAGCCTTAGCGCAATCCCCCGCTCCCGGCCTGCAAAAAAGTTTCATAGGATCACGACTTTTTCCTGAACCTTTTTTCTCTTCTCCCGGTCACCTTTGACCCCAGCAGATCGTGCATGCCAGGATCTGTTGCAGAATCATTTCATTTACGAGAGAGAAAGATTGCCAAAATGCCTATCGCAAACGGAGATGTCGCCGGCAATGGCCTTTCAGTCCACGGCAACGTCGAAAAACTCGACTACCGCAAGGCCGTTGAAGTCCTCAAATCCGAGTATCAGTCTCAAAAGGACGGCCTCGATGTTCATACTCTCCTGGATTCGGCCAAAAATGGGGCTCTGACATATAATGACTTCCTTATTCTGCCGGGATACATTGGTATGCTGCGCAATTAACGTCTTTCTGACGACCATTTCCTGACCCTGTCGCGCAGGCTTCGCTGCTTCCGAAGTGACTCTCGATTCCCCAGTGACCAAGCGCATCACGCTCAAAACTCCGCTCCTCTCCTCTCCTATGGACACCGTAACAGAAGATTCTATGGCCATTCACATGGCCCTACTGGGAGGACTCGGGGTCATTCATCACAATTGTACCGCCGATGACCAGGCAGACATGGTTCGCAAGGTTAAGAGATACGAGAACGGTTTCATCTCCGAGCCCGTCGTCCTCTCTCCGAAGACCACTGTCGGAGAAGCAAAGGCGCTGAAAGAAAAATGGGGGTTTGGAGGCTTTCCAGTTACCGGTATGTCTCTCCCTGGCATTTCCAACACTGCTTGTTCAATGATGTCCAAACCATTTACCCTTTTAAACTTTCGTTCATCCGCAGCATGAATTTGCAATGGGGAACTATGGAGATTTCTGTCTGAGAACACTCGATTCTACTTTTTCTCCTCCGGTCTTTTGAATTTTCAACCGCTGACAAATTCCAATTTCACGCACAGAAAACGGCCAGCTCAAGTCCAAGCTGATTGGCATTGTTACAACTCGAGATATTCAGTTCCATCCTCGATCCGATGACCTGGTCACGGAGGTCATGTCGAAGGACTTGATCACTGCGCCTGCTGGCACCACTCTGGCCGAGGCCAACGCAGTCCTTCGCGATTCGAGAAAGGGCAAGCTGCCCATCGTCGATACCAACGGTAATCTTGTTTCTCTACTCTCACGCTCAGATCTTCTTAAAAACCTCAACTTCCCCCTGGCCTCAAAGCTGCCTCATTCGAAACAGCTCATTGCTGCAGCGGCTATTGGAACTAGGCCAGATGACAAGATCAGACTGCAGAAACTGGTCGACGCCGGCCTTGACATTGTGGTCCTCGACAGCAGCCAAGGAAACAGTATCTACCAGATTGAAATGGTCAAATACGTCAAGGAGAAATATCCGGAACTCGATGTCATTGCTGGAAATGTAGTGACTCGCGAACAAGCAGCAAACCTCATTGCTGCAGGTGCCGATGGCCTGAGAATTGGCATGGGTAGCGGCAGTGCATGCATTACCCAAGAAGTCATGGCTGTCGGCCGTCCTCAGGCAGCCTCGGTCTTCGCTGTGACCTCTTTTGCATCCCGCTTTGGAGTTCCCTGCATTGCTGACGGTGGTATCCAAAACGTTGGTCATATCGTCAAGGGGCTCGCCATAGGTGCGTCTACTATCATGATGGGCGGCCTCCTTGCCGGGACCACCGAGTCCCCCGGCAACTACTTCGTCAGCCGTGAAGGTAAGCTCGTCAAGGCTTACCGGGGAATGGGAAGTATCGATGCCATGGAAGACAGGAAGGCCGGCGGTGGAGCCAAGAATTCCAAGGGCAGTAATGCCGGCACTGCAAGATACTTCTCAGAGGGTGACAGCCTGTTGGTTGCTCAGGGCGTGTCTGGTGCAGTACCCGATCGAGGCACAGTGACCAAGTTTGTCCCCTACTTGCTGGCCGGACTCCAGCACTCTCTCCAGGACATCGGGGCAAAGAGTCTAATCGAACTTCGCGAGAAGGTCTTGAGCGGCGACGTTCGCTTCGAGCTCCGATCAGTCAGTGCCCAAGCGGAAGGCAACGTTCACGGTCTTGACAGTTTCGACAAGAAACTCTATGCTTGAAGAATCTCGGACCAAGTCGGTCATAGATAGCACGGCGAGATGGCGTTGGAGATGGCCAGTGTTACATGCGGACTGGAGTATCATGATTTCCTGTAAATGATTGTCATGAATTGGGCAAGTTCAATGGATATATGTGTAATATTTCGATGAGGACTCTGTTCCAGCCATCAGTGTTGGAATTACAAAGATGAGATGAGGCGTCGTCACTGTCGGGGTAGTTGAGATGAACCTCGGCGCGCGCTCGGTTCTGCGCGGCGCGGGAATATGATTTGTTGCACGGTGCCCACCGAACGATTCCATCTTACATACATCTGTACTCACACTCCGGGGAAACAGTATCTACATAGGTACTGGTCATGTGGATTTCGCACCTCCGGCTTACTTCTCATGTTCTGCAATGCAGGTATTGCCTTTGTCCTCCGTTTCCATATCGTTGAACCCCCCTACTACTGCTACTCTAAGACGAGCGGTCTCACTTCTTAGAAACCTAGACCACGCATATCCGACCGACTTGTCGCGCACATATAGACGATCTCACCATACTAGCAGCCGGAGTCAGAGCCAGCTGCCTCGGACAACCCAGATACAAGACGGTGTCCTGGTCTGTGGTCGCCGCAGACGGCATATCCGCAGCATGGCGCCTCCTTCCAAGTTCCAAGTGCGAGAATACAGCGACCACAAAACTCCGAAGCCCGCGTCACCCAGTGCCAGTGTGATACTGATATCGCCCTCGAACGAGGTATTGCTGCTTCACCGCGTACAGACGTCTTCGGCGTTTCCCTCAGCGCACGTCTTCCCCGGCGGGAATCTGGAGCCTGCAGACGGCGAGGTGGCGTCCACCCCAACAGACATCCAGCGGCATCTGGACAGCATCGCATACCGCACGGGGGCGGTTCGGGAGTTGTTCGAAGAGACGGGGATTCTGCTGGCGCGCGCGTCGCAGGATGCCCAGGCCTTGTTGCCTGTGGCGCGAGACCAGCGCAAGAGCGGGCGCGAGGCCGTCCACGGCGCCCAGATCTCCTTCGCTGCGTGGCTCCAGTCCATCTCGCCGCACGCCGTGCTGGACACAGACCGTCTGCTCCCCTTCACACACTGGGTCACGCCGCCCAATGTGCCTAAGCGCTTCACCACCCAGATGTACATCTACTTTGTCGGGCTCGAGGAGGCCGGCAACCCCTCCGTCCGGGCCACCGGCGACGAGGTCGAGACTATGGCTCCGGAGTGGCGCCGCGCGAAGGACTGGCTGGCCCGCGCCCGTAGCGGCGAGATCGTCTTATTCCCGCCCCAGTTTCTTTTGCTGTATCTGATATCCGGCATTCTTGACGCTGGCATGGTCGACGGCCGAGAGGAAAGCAGGGACGAGGTGCTGACCAAGCGCGAGCGGCTGAGGCATATGATTGAGAACGAGGGTTCTCCGGTGCCCTGGAAGGATAAGTTCATCAGCCCGATCGGTCTGCAGTTCGGCCGCGAAGATGGAAGGTCGGTTCTTGCCTTGGACAAGCCAGGGCCCGAACTGAAGGCGAGCGATTTGAAGGGGGATTCCGACTACGTGGTTCTGGTGAAGTTCAGCAGAGAGGGTCCTAGAGAGGTAGAGGTGGCGTTGAAGAAGGACGTCTTGCAGAAAGAGAGATTGCTCAAAGAGCAGAAGGAAAATGACAGACAGCAAGCAAGCAAGTTATAGTTTCAGCCGTGACCAGGAGGCATCACCAATTAGAAATGCTAGAAGAAACAATCAAACCAGCACATAATTGCATTTCATACTCGTTACCGTTCCCACTCCTCCAGCGCCTTCGCAAAAAGGTAGTAGTACATCTGACGCCAGGCTTAGAACCACGACAGCGTCCACAATGCCGGCAAGCTGGGCCATCTTTCCTGCCAGGTGGCCAGAATATCAGGGACTCTTTCATCGAAACTCTCCCGGGCCGCACCACCTCCATTCTCCCACCCCCTCGTGCCGTTCTGCTTCCGCTCTTCGGCGGCAGCGTCGTTAAGTAGGTCCGCCAATTCCAAAATTGCGCCTCCTCCTATAAGGGCCTCCTCATGGTTATCCTTGATGTCGATATTGAACACGTGAACAGGTCGGTTTAAAGGTGCTCCTCGGTCCAGCAGATTATCAACCACAGCGTCCCAGCATCTCTCTTCACAGGTGAAGATCACGTCGACAATACCGCCTTCCGATCCCTCGGCGCCTTTGTCCCCTCGTTGCAAAGCATCCATCCTCGACGCGCCAACCACCCAGTCATGAAATCGCTCTGGGCCCCACTTTATGTTTCGATTCCGATCCAGCATATTCAAAATTCCATTGTTCCGGTACAACCTCGCATCTTGTGCATTCAGTTCCTCGTACATTTTCGAGTAAGAGGTGGTGTTGAAGTTGTAAACCTGTGGCTGGGAGATTGACGGACCAGGTAATCGGACAAACGAACCCGTGCCGAAAGAGATGACCGGGTAGTGACGGTCTGAAGTCGACAATCTCAGGTGAGCTTCCATGCTCCGGTTGTTATTTGAGGCACAGACTGTGCAGAATCTTAACTTGAAGGGGACTTCGCTTGTTTCAGCGACTGCGTCAGCAGGCACCGTAACTGGCGCCTCGACGTCGACGTTGCCATCTAAACTTGGGGGAGTTAATTTGGAGTGCCCTGTCTCTACAGGTGCTGGGGATGGAGAAGCAGGTTGGGTTTGTGTTTGCGGTTCCGGTTCCGGTTGCGGTTGCGATTGTAGTGGAGATTGGGGTTGAGGTTGAGGTAGTGGCTGTGATTTGGCTGGCGCAGACTGAGGTGTATTTGCTCGAGCTTGGAGCCGGGCGAGTCGAGGGTCAGTTGACATGATGAAAAGAGGAAGCCGAAAAGCGTTATCGGTGTAGGGTTAACATAACGGTTTACTGGAGGTATCATGTCAGCCATAGCTCCAGACAAGGAAGAGTACGTCTTCTCGGAAGGTTATGTCAACAAGGCCAAACGAAATCAGATGTTATAAATGCGTATTTTGTGGATGTCCGCATGGGAAAATAGGACAGCTCCAATATTGTGATCATCATGTTGTTAAGCAACAGCACGCCAGTGCCGGTGCCTGTGCCAGTTGGGATGTGCAGAGGACTTACATTGCTCGAATTGTTCGAATCTGTCTGGCGTTATTCTGGAAAATGCGGGAATTACTATGTTCGGTAGCGCGTCAGGAAGGGCGCGCGGCTGAGAGGTCAAGGATTAGGGATTCGAGATTCGAGATTCGAGAAGGTGTCCGAGACGAATGATGGGCAAAAAGCGACTGATGCAGATTCTAGACGAGCAGGGTTTGTGAGAACTTAGAAGTGCTATAACAGCCTGGGCTCCGGGGTGAAACACTGGCGGCTGTGGTGGGGTTGGCGGTGCTGCGAATCAAGCCGCCCTGCAGGCAAGCGCGACAGGACGGTCAGAGTCTAGAGCCACTGCTAGGCGCTGAAGTTCCAGGTACCTGCCGCCAAAATTGTGACTTAGGGCCGCCTATTTCTGCTGCTTAACCTGATCCAGGTAGGCGTGTCCTCTACGTCCCGCCTGCGCCCAGGCTCCTTGGGCCTGCGCCCAATAATCATGGCGTGCCAACCCAGCAACAACGGCCAAACCGAGCCTGCGCTTCGCTCCCTCTTGACCGCAGTCCGCAGTCTCACCGCAAAAAGCTGGCCTGAGGCTTAGGCCTCAACTCACTTGCCATCTCGACCTCGCCGCCGCTCACTATCAATGACTGGTAAACAAACCCTCCCCGTCCCTGGGACATATCAATTGTCTTTTGCCGAATCCTCCTTCATTTATCATGCGTCGACGCATGACAGTGAATTTCTAATCCTTCTGTGAATGCTCCTCCCCCCAGACTCGCGCCCTCTCCAACTCGGGTTCGTCCTATCCTATATTTAGATCGTCGCATTCTCAATTTCGACTTTGGACAGTAAGCCCGCAACACTCATTCCATCTCAGGTCCCTGGATTTAAGACCCGAACGAGTTTGTCTTCTCTCTTTCCTCTTCGCAGGGACCCCGTGCTCATCACTTCACCTCCAGATTTCGCTTCTTGCGACGGCCTTTTCAGCAGCCGCTGTCACTGCCTCTCCCTAGCCGCCCACGGTTGTCTCGTGGCTGCAGCCGCGCATCCGCATTCAAAAGAGTCCAGACGCCTCCTCTTCTCCTCCGCAATCGATACTGTGCTGTTTTGGTGGTTGGCACACTTCACCCGTGTACGGTGGGAGATGGCGACTATCACAGCATCGCCACCTACAATGTCGCCGCCGTTGGCGGCGGCAGCAACCCACCCTCCCTCTCTACCTCCTTTAATTACAGCGACACCCACACCGCGGCGCCCAAGCTCTCAGAGGCCTACCTCATATGTTGAGAGGCGCATGTCTACCTTTTCTACCCATTCAAAGGCTTCATACCAGCCTCCATCCCGACCTACCTCGCACGTCTTTCCCGCCTTTCACTCAAACCTCTCATACACCCTCGTGCGCGATTTTGCGTATTTATCCACCCATCCTTTACATTACGGACCTCCTCCGCATCAGTCAGGGCTGTCGACGCCCGCCAGCGAGTCAAGAAGGTTGTCGGATCCCGCGATTTCCTCCTGGGAAGACTCGAGAGTCAACTGGTCTGCGACACCTCCGTGGATATCCGAAGCGAGTACGAGCTCATGGGGCCGTGATCGACTTCCAGCGATGACATTCCAGGATGGCGGGCCACCCTACAGCGAGGACGAAGACATTCAGTCGCCCGTTGTAACTACGAGCCGGCATAAAAAACATAAATCTAACGAACGAGGAAGGTCTCCCGGTGCCGCAGGTGCCAACCGGGGCACTTTAGTCGAAGCCAGCGGTCATCAAGACGACGGTGATGGACCTGGCGAGGCGGTGGATACCTACGAGAATAATGTGCTGTTATTCCCACCGCGACCGCAAAACGGGGACACGCACTCTACAGGCCCGGTGCAGGGTACGCAGTCACCATACAACGCAGAGGAACCGTTTTCTGGCGACGATTACTCCGAGGCTGACGATGACGCGCGATTCTCCAAGGATTATTCCTTTACCATTGCTAGTCCAGATGAGGAAATGCATGGCAAGGCTGTCGCATTGTTCGACTTTGAAAGCGAGCATCAGAATGAACTGCCTTTGAAAGAAGGACAAATAATCCTGGTCTCCTATCGACACGGCCAAGGTTGGTTAGTAGCCGAAGATCCTAGGACCGGGGAAAGTGGACTTGTTCCCGAGGAGTTTGTGCGGCTGGTGAGGGATATTGAAGGTGGCCTTCATGGGCTCAACTCGGTGACTCTGGACGATGGAAGTATGGACCTGACCAGCCCGGCCTCCGCCGACCCGAGTTCGTCGAATACACCTGTGCCTACCAACCACGATTTCCCCTTGCATAATGGCATCAAACCGAGTCACGGCAGTGGCGACCCAGCTGAGAAACATGAGAAACACCCATCCGTTCAGTCGAATTTCAGCACCAGCAGTCGAGACTTCAGCCCATATCCTTTACCAGGAAAACCTGAGGATGTCACAGGTACAACAATACACAGCACAGTGCGGCCTTCAAAGGAGAAAGAAGCTCCGAGCACAGACATTAGTTGATGTTGGTTACGGCCGGGCTGCCTGTATTGGTATCACGACAGAGGTAAAGAAGTAAACGGCTGGAACTAGAATATTTTGTGTCCCGAATATTCTGTAATGCCTTGTTATGATCGATGTGTTTGACGAACCGCAAGAGCAATATTCCCCCTGGGTCTGGAGAACGGAGAACTTTAGGTCATTGAAGACCTTGCTACTAGCACCACGATTCGGGGTCTAGATTGAAGTGAAGCGAATATGAATTAACTATTTCTGTCCATGGTATGCATGGACTTTCGTAATGGACTCCTTCAACTTTTGCCTTATACCACATACCTTAGCCATGCTTATAAGGGGGAATTCTTTCCACCTTCAAGCTGATCATGCCGAGCATTGCCACACCCATGCCGCGCGAGAGAGAGAGAGAGTAGGCACTGCAGGGTCTGATACAAAAGACATATTGTGATCCATCGAGGGGCTGTAGGGACAGCGGGCCGAGCCTGTATGTACAGTCCGTACTCCGTACATGTGGATCAAAACTGAGCACGACGATCTATACCTAGAGGTATACAACATCGCAACAGGCTATCCGCCCCTTTCCTCAGATATCAGATACGTCGCGATGTGTATCAAGAGCCAGACGCCCCGTGTGAGCAGAGAGGTCCAGCCGAGCCCGCCTCCTCAAGGAAGACCAGGCCGTCCTTAGTCCTGAGAAGCCTCAGTGTCCTATGAGTACTTGCGGTCCCGATGGCGCCGTCGACCAACACGCGGATCCGTCGCCTGGGTTTGACTGGAACTTTGCACGTCGACGTCCGGACGCCTGGTCTTTCGTTGCTCGCGTCGTTTGCCCCGGCCCACTAGCGAGCCTCGTGCTCGTTCACGATCATGGTCATGGTCACGGTGCCTTCGGCTCTCGATCCCCGTCTCGATATCCCTTTCACCAGCCAGCCGAGATACGCTGCTGCTGCTATCACCGCCTTGGTTGGTGTGGTTCGACTGCGACAGCGACAGCGTCAGACTGTCGCTGTAGCCGATTTGGCTGCTGAAAACACTCAAGGTCTCCTCTCCATACTGATCTTTGTCTCTGTCTCTGTCTCCGGGGCCTTCTTCCTCCGATTGAAACTGCGGATCCGCCGGGTGCGGTGGAGAGTGGCGGCCAACCCTCATCAACTGCATGTCGACGGGATGGGATACGGCGACTAAAGGTCCTGCGCCCTGCCTCGGGGCCGGATCATGCGGCACAGAGGTGAACAGTGAAGGTTTTCTTGAGCTCTCATACCTCGGCG
Organism: Capronia epimyces CBS 606.96; assembly: GCF_000585565.1. Classification (NCBI taxonomy): domain Eukaryota; kingdom Fungi; phylum Ascomycota; class Eurotiomycetes; order Chaetothyriales; family Herpotrichiellaceae; genus Capronia; species Capronia epimyces. The sequence continues at coordinate 120,022 of NW_006912915.1, forward strand.
GACCTGCGCTGGTGTTCTCCATATTCTCACAGGCTCTCTTGCGGATGTTCTTTTCGATCAGGTGGGAAGATACCTCAACGAGCTGTCTGACTTCGACCTATGCCGGCGAAAACAACACTGTCAGCTTACCACCTTCCCAGATCCGCCTTTGACGAGTACAAATTCACCAAAAGACTCACAAAGGTCAACGCCTTGTCAATTGCCCAGTGTACTTCGTCATCCTCCTTGCACACGAACCCGAACAGCTCAATCACTTCCTTCAGTACCCACTGCTTAGGAAGGACCGTTTCGGTTCGTTCCGGTAACGCATATACTTCATTCGGCGGCTTCAGACGATATCGCATACAGATCTGGGTATCCGCGAAATATGTCAAGACTTGGGAGTTGCGGTGCATCCAGACGAAGCGTGCGTTACAGGTTGCGAGGACTTTTGCGAGGGGTGGCTCTTCGGACAGGGGCGGTAGCCAGGCGTCTCGATTCCGAGTTGGTCCTAGATATAGGGGGCCGTCGGTCCCCCATCCGACCGCCGCGGGCTGGTCTTCTGATATCTGACGAGGATGGTCATGATGTCGCGGCCATGGGTATGGGCGATGCCGGCTCCTGGATCTTGAAGAAGCCCGGGGGGATTCGCTTTCGACCGAACTCTCGCTTTCATCATCCGAGTCTTGGGATAGAGAGTCACTAAATCTTTAATCAGATGGTTTGTGACGCTACAAGACTTCGACTCACACTGTTATCGTTGTTGGTCGTTTCCCAGGCCTGTCCCTATCCAGCACATCGCCAATCAACCGCGGATCTACCTTCGTCCACTGGCCGAACAATAGCTTGAGCGCGTCTGTTGCCTCATCGTCCGGCGAACTTGGCCTAGATTCTTGCCCCTTGTGGAGCTGCGTGTTGCTAGCAGTCGGTCTCGCCGGTGCGGCTGATAGACTGATGGCCGTCATGGGGTTGTAGGGCATGGAAGTAATCAGCCTCTGAGATACACGGTAGGTCAATCTTGCTGGTGCGCGAGACGCATGTTCGTTCTTTGATCTTCGTCCGTTTGGTGCGGCATTTTTCCCAGCCTCGTCGCCGGAACTTGCGGTATGGGTGGCGCCAGAGGGCTTTTCGTTTTCTCCTTCCATTGTTGCTGACGCCGACACGGATTCTGATATGTCCGACTCGCTAGGATGATGTTCATCAGCCGATAAAAGAGGCTGCGCGTACCCTTCTTGCTGTGGATGCGGGCCATCGAAGATAACAACTTCTGTAGGAACCGAGTCCGGCGAAATATATCCTGGATACCAATACGGATGCTGAACACTAGGCGGAGACGAATCATGCTGCTGATGGTCTCTCTCTGTTTTGGGTGGTCGTGTCAAGACCTGAAGACTTCTCTCGGCCTCCTGTAGCTTGGGTAAACTGCGATGATAGGCCAGAACTTCGTTCTTGAGCATTTTCACTTGCTCTCTGAGCTCGGAAAGAGCGTCGGGGAGGATATTGCTATTTCTGAAATTAGGATGCTGTCTCCCAGGATGATGTGACCGGCACTCACTCGGACTCGACCTTCCTGCCGATTTGCATCACCTGCAGCATCAATCCCAGCAGACCTCTCAGGGCGTCCATTCTTCTCTTCAGCTCTTCGGCCTTTGTCTTCCTGAACAGCCAGCGGAATGCCACCAGGCTCTTCTCCTTCCGCTTGATTTGTCGTCGGATGGACCTGAATAGTCTCTTGCAGTCGCTCATGGATGATACGACCATCTTCTCAGCCTCGTCGGTGAAGAAGCCCTTCTGCGCCTTCAACACCGCTCCTAGTTGCCTGATGATGCTTGTGAAGGTCGTAACTTCGCCTGCGATTTCATCGATCTGTTCATGAGCATAGCGCATCGTATAGCCTAGGTCGAATAGCGCTTTAGAGACTGATGCGCCGAGAGAGGCGATCCCAAACACTGAAGCCACAAGACCAACTTCTGCCATCTTTGCTCACCTTTCCGGGCAGACCGCTGACGGGCAGAGGAATCCGAGGTGAAGAAGAGAAAGAACGTCAGGGTCGCGGCGAAGGGAGGGCTCACGCAGGGCTGTCACATATCAAGCCATAGTAACAAGGCAGACAGTTGTCTTGGATGGGGGGCTGTGCCACCACTTCATCCTACATCGGTTAGTGGCGCCCTGCCACTGCATACGAAGATTGAGCCAAGAGACGAGCCTCCCTGGTCTGGTTAGATGGAGATTAAACGTTGATGAGTTACCTGCATGTCGGGAGTGGTAGGAGGGAAGAATACAAGTGTTGGCAAGTCAATTCCTGAGCTAACAAATATTATTCAAAGCCTCAGGTCCAGGCCACCCTCACACAAGACTTCTCATCAGATATTCCTAAGATATGTGGTTTCTTGTCATTGACCCAGTCTAATGCTGACCCGATGGAGGAACCTCACTAGGCACCACAGACATCAGTCTTTACCTATAATGGTCCTGATTCTCGTAGTACCTTTCCCTCGTGTTGCTTCGACCGACCCTCCCCGACCGCATTCTGCTTGTCGACGGCGAAATGGCATCTTCCCTGTACCCGTCATCCCAGTCTTCCACACGGGTTGGTTCACGACCGTTCTTGATCGTCGTACTAGCAGTCCGGCGGCTAACCATCCTGCCCAGCTTGCCGTTTTCTGTTTGTTGCTTCAATCTCTCGGTTTCCCTCCTGCTCGCGCCCCCATTGTTCACCTTGTCGCTCCAGATCAGGTGCTTTGGCTTCCCTGGGTACATGCCGTTGCGTACTTTGCGCTTGCGATTGAAGTAGGTCAGAGAGATATAGAAGCCGTGCACGTGGGAAGGAATGACCGCTAGGAGGAACATGAGGCAGTTGAAGAGGAGGTCTTCGTTTGGCCCGCAGATGAGTAAGACCGCCAAGGGTGGGAAGAGGATGTTGAGACAAGCTATAACGAAGCGCTTGAACAGCGGGATCCTCATCATGTCGTCGGTTTCCGCTCCTCGCAATCGAAGCTGGGCGATAGATCACTCTTGTCTCGTCGAGTTGTTCGAAGAAATGATAGCAAATCTGACTGGAATGAGTAGCAGCAGCGGACAGGCTGCCTTGTAGTTGTGCACTGTTTCAGCTTCGAGTGAAGCATGAGGTTCCTTTTGTAGATCAAAGAATCGAATCGAAAGGATACAGCATCAGAGCCCTCCTCACCTTACTTTGCCGGTCGCAACGGTGCTCAGTCCCTCCGCTCTCGTTGCATGCAGGGACTCCGAATACCCCCATGTCATCTTTCACCAGTGCCAGCACAGCTAGCACAGCCAGCACAGGTCTGCCCAGCTGGACGCTACAAGTCCTTCTGCAGCCTTAGGGCCTCCTAAGCCCTCCGACGTCATCTGTGGCTAATGTTCGACCACCCTCCTAGATGCTCCCAAATCGGGCCTATCCATCACTGGACTCGTGGCGGCTGCGACGGGGATCTTGGGATCTTGGGATCTAGGGATCCGGAGATCTGAATCTTCGCGGCTTGTAGCTAGACCCTCTCCATGGCTGGAGATTGCACTCCCTCTGGTAGAAGAGGATTTGAAGAGCGAGATTGGACTGTCTTGTGCCTACGACTAATGGTCCTGGAAGCAACTGTCAGTTTCTCAAGGGACAAGCTACAAACGGATCATCATGAAAATAGATAGGCCAGTGGACGTTGGACAATTTGCCTATCGACTCGTCTGTGGTGAGCGATGCATGCGCCAAACTTCTCCATTGGTGCCTGGGAAGGCATGTCCCGGTCGATGTGAGATACGTGCATGCAGCCAGGAAGACATCTACCGCTTCCCACTTATGAGCAAGATTGCACTTCCTAGCTGTCTTCTGATATCTTCATTCTCCACGTCGTGAGTGTCCTCAACTTCTCCCCACATACCAGTTTGCCATCGGACCTCGAGGGTGGCTGCCTCGGCCGCCTCTTCAATACCAAACCGCTTATCACTGCTGCGTTGCAGATCCCGGAATTCCTCGCTCCACTCAATCAATAGTCTTGTGCCAACCAGCAGACTCTTTCCAGCGAGCACTGCTCGTTCAAGAGCCGCGAGCTCGTAAGCTGGAAGACCAGAAATCCAGCCTTTGATAACGCTTCGTGTCATTTCGGATTGTTTAGTTGGCATAATACTCCCGTTCTCCAGCGCAGGCTTTAGCTCCACGCCCGGCCAGATGGACGTGGTGAGAAAGCTTATAATCGGCTTTGCTGTTCTGATCTGGATGTCTCGTAACGACTCCGTGCGGCTGGAGTGCATTTCAAGCTGGCCAGCATCGTGCGCAGCCTGCTCGGGAGCCCAGCACAATAATGTATCAGTATCTAGATACCGCAGCATCACAGAAATGATCTCGTCTCGATTCTTCGTTACGCCCCGTGCCTCGGCCTCGATTATGTCCTGTGCCCGCGCCACGATTGAAGTCATAGGGATATTGTGGTTTTTGAGGGCTTGTTGCACTGACTCCAACATGTCCCACTCAATGGCTATTGCATGTGCAAGATGCGGTTTGGATGGTGGGATGGTGAGAATGGACTTCGCCGGTGTCCGTACAGGTCTCGAATCCAGGAATACTTGATATCCCTCGGGTACTTCTTTAACGTGGACTTCCTTCCAAAATCGCCGCTTCAGTGGGCTTGATTTTCCCGGTTCACTGGCCCGGAGTTCCTTGCCTTGCCGAAGCATTTCCGCTTTTCTGCGTCGTTCCCCCACTCGGTCGCCATATTGTGATGAAGTCGGCACGGGAGCACTGGGAGGTGGTCCGGCAGCTGTGATGGGTAAAGCTGTAGCAGGCCGCCATGCGGTGGTGGTTAGCTGGCGAAACGCAGGCTCCGCCAAGCGTCCCACAGATGAGTGAAGCCGTAGGGCGTGTGACCGCGACGATGCCACACGTAGGGCACTGGTCCGCATGCTGAAATGTTACGAGGAATGAAGGTTAGTCGTGGAAAGCGTGCATCCGTCACTCGGGTCCGAGTTGAACTTGAGAGCTATGACATGACTGCGCCGGATTTAGTATGCCAAGCACCAGGACGCTATAAGTTGGGCTACTCAGAGGTGCTCAGCTTACCACCGCTACCGAAAGCTGCTGTATCCCTCGCCTTGAATCCATTCATCATTCTTTTCTGAGCTCTGTTTGTGGACTCTGCACACTACACTTTGGAGCCTGATTCCTCTCTCGTCCGTTGCTTAATGCTTGGAGGCCTGCCGCATGTGAGACTCGGAGAGATCCACGCTCGATCATGGCTCTATGACTATATACTCCCCCCATCCGCGAACCTTGGCCGCCTCGTCAATAGCCTTGTCGATATCTGGTAGCTTGAAAGTCTGGATCCTCATCCCACTATTCGGCCTGTTACCAAGACTTAGATGGCCGGACTCCAACAGCTTCAAGACTTGATCTACATGATGTCTCTCGAACATAAGACGGCCCTGGATGCTGATGTTGTTTTTGATGAGAGGGTAGTAGGGTATTTCCACGTTGCCGAATATAGTGCCCATCAGAGAGGCTTTGGCGTTGGAGCGCAGAGCCGAGATACATGAGACGAGATGAGTCGTACCTTGAGCTCGTGGCGGGCTGAAGTCGATATATTTATCCGCGCCTTTTCCTCCGGCGGCCGATTTGATTGCAGTGGTATCAATTTCGACGTTGCCGCTCAGCGTCACTGTGGTCAGACGGCCGGACGGACCGAACGCATCGGCCATTCGGGCCAACATCTGCTCATTACGTCCACAGGCGATCACCCTCGCACCGAGCGCTATCGCCGCATGAACCGCAGCGCCGCCGAACGTGCCCGTCGCGGGAGCGGCGATCACACTGTCTCCGGGGCGGACATTAATGTCGAGGAGTCCAGCGAAGGCGATACAGAGGTTTCCCAGGTACACAAGCTCTGCCGGTGTATATTTCTGAGAGTCGCAAAGCAGAGATTCGTTCAGAGACCAGACACGCTCCAGTGGCACCGAGGCATACTGGGCGAAAGTGCCCTGATTCCAGACTGCTTCGAGTTGATCGGCCCCGCCCATGTAGCCCGCCAGAATACTGTTGTCTGGGTCATCTCTGGATGGCGTCCAGAAGTCTGTGAAGACGAGCTGACCAGGCTTCAAGGAGGTGGCATCCGGACCGACGCTGTGGATGCGGCCAATGCAGGCGGCAGAAGGAGTGACGGGTGTACGAACACCTAGCGGCCCAAAGCAGCCGGAGAATACGTCTTTACTGTTGGGTGAGAGCGCTGTTGCCAGAACCCTGACGGTCGCCGAGCCTGTGACCGCTTGGGGAATTGGAAGGGTCTTCAAGCTGAGGGGTTGTCCAACAGCCTCAAGAACTGCCGCTACGTGGGTTTCGGACATGGTGATCGAGGAGGGATGGCTGGAGATAGGGTGAATGGATTTGTTGACTGATTATTGATTGACCGACCTGAACAAGCAATGCACAGATGAGCAGTGGTGGCGCAGGTGGAATGAAAGGTCAAGGTAACAATGACAAGCCTCCTGTCTACGTGATCATGTTGTATATAGACTATATAACGACTGCCGGGAATAAAGGGAAAAGTCTCGGAGGAAACTTACTCCGTAATTACGAGGATACCACTCCATAATTCCACGAAGAGTTTAGGACGACCGGTGACTTTTTGACCCGAACCAGGCTTTCATGTGCACTATACCCGTACTCGTATTCTCTTCGAGTTGCGGCTGTATCCGACATGGGATCCAATATTGTTTGACCAGTGAGGCACGCCTCAATCAATGCCCTCACCTTCGAACCGGCTCTAGAAGCTCTGCGCCCTTGAGAGTACATGGTTGTATCAAGGGGCCTCACTCGTTACTTCGTACATGACGTATGCCAGTGGTCGCGAATCAATCTCGAAAGGGAGAATTTCCTAGCCTTGCCACAGATAACAGAATGCCCTCTTTACCAGATATCGACTCAATTAACCTATCGTAATGGCAAGGTTCCGTTTAGGAGGCAAAAAGAAAACTCTTGACGGACCGTACTCCGTACACGGTATCCGCACCCAGTCCACAATCCACAATAGAAACGATCCTGCGTACCTAGTCATGGTTTTCGAGATCCTGCAGTGACCAGGTGTTGAGTTTCGTCCGAAATCTCGTCCGCGAAACAGATTGCCCATTGCCCCCATACCAGAGTCATTGAAGATCATGGACCAACAATTCGGTGGAAAGAAGCTGTGTACATATATCCGAACTGTTTATGGATAGAAATACATTGAACGGAGTACATCGGGCGCCTGGTACTTTCTGCCGTGGCTCTCTATGCCATTTATATACTTCTCCTACCACAGAGTAACGAAGCGTTCGACAGAGCAGGGTGAATAATAGAGAGCCGGTACGGAGGAGTACTGATTACGGAGTACGCAGCGAGGTTTCGGAGCGGATAAACCATATTCCGGCCACACCCTTCCAGGTGGCCACGGGCCGTATCGACACCGAGCATGCCAAGCCTGGTCGTTATCCCCGGCCTGCGACAAAAAGTTACAGAAGATCGCAAGATTGCAGATCTGGAACTACATCATCCCTACCCAGTCCAACACTGGTGACAATGGGAAAGCCGCCTCGAGAGCTGGGAGGATTTGTGGCCTTACCACTAAGGCTTCAGGCTACAGGGGCATTCCACCAAGAAGCCACTCACTACCTCTACCTAAAGCCTCATGATCCCCAAGCCCCGAACGAGGATGCGCCCAGGTCTCTATTCCTGGTAAACATACCAATTTCCACGACGATCGCATCTCTGAAGCATCTTCTGACAACACAACTTGAGGGAGGCCGTGTTGAAAAGGTGCATTTTACAGATAATGTACAGGATAGACCTTCTTCCGCTTCGAGATCGAGCCGCAAACGCAAACGGATGACAGCCGAAGAACTTGAGGCCGGATTGGACACGTATTCTCTCCCAGATGTTTTCGACAATCAAATCCATCAGAGTGGCTCAACAGCTATCGTGGTATTTGTCGATAAGCCGAGTATGGAACTCGCGCTGAAAGCCGCCAGACGAGCGGCAAAATCGGGGGCGTCAGTTGCTTGGAGGCAGGGTGCAGAGTCCAAACTACCCCGACTGGGTCTGACAAGATATGAACACCACAAGCACTTGCAATTCCCTTCAAGGAAGGAGGTTCTCCGATCCGTCAACGGGTTCATGACTGCATACGCACAAATGGAGGAGGCCCGGAGCCGTGAGACCGCACGGAAACGCCAATTACCCGATGACGACGGGTTTGTCATGGTCACGAGAGGCTCTAGAGGCAGTACTCGCGTGGAGGAAGCCAGAGAGATTGCCGAGAAACACAAAGGAAAGAGCAAGAGCCTGGAGGATTTTTACAGGTTCCAAATGCGGAACAAGAGGAAGGAAGAGCAAAATGACATGTTGAAAAAATTTGAGGAAGATAAGCGGAGGGTGGAAGAGATGAGACGGAGACGAGGGATAACGAAAGTACGTTCGAATCCTTGATTTGGTGGGGGTTGTAATTGCTAACGCCAATCTCAGTAGCCTGGATGAATGTTACGAATGCTTCATGCAACATGCAAACAATGCATGTGAGAATCAGGTTGGTGGCCCTAGACTCGTAAAACTCCTCTTATGTGATGAGGCAGCTGGGGCCAGAGAAGCATTCTTGTCCAGTGGTAGAACTATTGTGTTTCAACCCTGGACTCCTTGATTGCAATGCCTAAAAGAACCAGCCGAAATATCTTCTCAACAATATCTGATGTCACTTGCTGCATTTTATTAGCTATGTTGCGCGTTCAAGCTGGTGCTGACGTGCTTTGCCAGGACTTCTGCTCGGCTGAGAACATTTGGTCTTCGATGCCGCCGATCCATTGAGCACCTTCAGCTTCGGGGTAAGCAGGGGAAGTGCCATCTCCCTCCAGGATGGCCAGGGCGGGAATGCTAGATGATGAACACCTCCTTTGTTCATCTCCCCACAGACGCCGATGTTGCATGCTGCCACTCCTCATATGGCGGCTTGACAAACGCATGAGCACGCTAAGGGGGTCGCCTGCAAGACAACGGCGTCTGCTTCACGCCCCCGGTGTTTTATACTTCTTGTATGAAGGATACAGGGTGCATCGAACCTGAATTCCTTACTCCTGTCCTCGAGCCGAACGATGTGCGAGCAGCCCAACCCAAGAATCCAGCTTATCCCGGACAGTGGAAGAGACATCTGTCACATCCTACAAAAGCTGTCAGATGACGTGAGCCAGAGGGTAATCCTTTCGATTCTGATGCCGTATGGTAAGACCAGGATATTCGAGAAGACAAATAGAGAATCAAGAGCCACGAATTTTGGGATAAGCTAGCAGGGCAAGAAGCGGAAAAAGAAACTCGATGACTCGTTTAGAGTGTCGTAAGATTCCATTGATATGCAAACGCACTTCGCCAGGACATCCATCACGATATCCGTCAGGCACGATACCGCTCGAGGGTGTCAATGCCAAGAGGGCCGAGTGCACTGGAAAATGACCTCCGTAGACAAATAGAGCATTGTGTCTCAGGTATTTTTGGTACATGTTGCCGTCAGGTTACTGTCACCTTGAGGGTGCCCCGAAGACTTCCCACCAAGTTGAGTCAGAAGACGATATTAATCATGTTGCTGGGCAGTTAGAAAGCAGGCTACAGCAGCCAGGAATAGGAACACGATCAGTAGATACCTTGCGGGTTTTCGTGTTCCTAAGGTGAGACAAGCGAGTCATCAAATTTCGGCACAGTCTAACGTGCGTATATTGTTCGCCATGGCTGGATGGCGTCAGTGTAGGGAGTACCCTTCCAGGAAGTCAGTATAATTACCAGGGGACAACCTGCGCACATCCTGGAGAGCAGCTGACTGCACAGAAGTGTCGTAGCCTGTACGGAGTACAGATGTAGGGCAAAAACAACAGGCTGGTTGCGGGTAGCGCCGTGTCAGCTAGGTAGCCTTATATTAGGAGCCTTGCCCAGGCTCTGCGGGACGATCATCGCACTGACACTGTACTCCGTACGCCGTATGGTAACAACGGTAAGGTAAAGTTACGGTAGGCGGTCGTGCCGCTTCGGGTATGGCCGCGTTCTGGGCGCGCCGCCGCTTTTGACAGCTGTAAGAACTACGGATACTTCGTACGTCTCCCATCGCAACTCTCGCCTTCCCTTCTACCTTGTGTTTTCCTTCTCCCCTCTGTTCGCCTTGACGCACCTTGTCGTGCTTCAGATGGCGGGGTGATCAGGCCCCCCGCTTTCCGCTTACCATTTTGGGTCGCCCTTTCTAGCTTACTCTGCTGCGGCAGGCCTGAGCCGGTGTTTGGTGCAAGTTCGCGAGTTTGCGGCGGGGTCGGATGGAGGTGGCTGCCTGAACGTGTTCAGCTTTGATGAGCTGCAGGGGGTTGGTTTCGTCAGCTACCTTTTTCAAGCATATGTAGGCAACTCTCCAGACCGAATGGTTGAATCCAGTCTCAGAATTGAGTGGATCTCAAGAGTGAGCAGCTCCGAACCCTGAGTACTGAGTACACTGCTGCCGATAATGCTTCACGATCTTCAGCTTTCTGGCTTGTTCTCGCTGACCACCATTACGACTTTGTTGCAAGCGGTTATTACCTGGTAGCTGCTTGACTTCTATTGTGTGCGGGTTTCCATGATGGCAGCTTCCCGCTCTGGCTACCCCTGTTGCCGATTCCGCGACCAGATGTGTTGGGGTGGACGGATGTCCTCAATCTGTGGCGTAACTGACAGGCATGCATTGATGCCATCGGTCGCTGGTGTAGCTGAAAGACATGCATGGGTAGGTATGTCACAAACACTGCAGCTAGCTGCAGGGGCAGATCAGTGTGCAGTCCTGTCGAAAGACTCACATACCATATTTCCCTCCCAGCGCGCAAGTTCATCGACCGAGCAAACTTCTTCCATCCAGCCTTTCCTGTCCACATTGCTATTCAGATATAGTTGAGCTGCAGCAGAATGGGTATCTTTGCACGTTTTTGGACGACAGTCGTCACTATTGGCCATTGGATCACCCTCTCCCCTTTCAACAATCATGAAGGTTATCAACAGCCCATTGGGGGCAAATTTCCGGTGTCAATCGACCTTCCAAATGCTAATCGACCGCGACCAATTTTTTCGCCGCCAGGCTCCAATATCCAAGGATTTCATTGCGACTACTCGGCAATGGGTCCGAACTGGATCGACTGCTCTACCACTATTCCTGGATGCTGGCTCAAAAACACTGTAAATGGGGAACAACTGGATGTTACTACAGACTATGAAGATCCCGCATTGACACCGATCGGTATCACCCGCAACTATACCTTGTACGTGACGGAGAATAACACAATCAACGCCGACGGTCTCGACTTCACGGACGCAAAAATGTTCAATGGCACATTTCCTGGTCCATTGCTTGAGGCTTGCTGGGGAGATACTGTCAATGTCACCGTCGTGAACAAGATGACTTTCAACGGAACCAGCATTCATTGGCATGGTATTCGCCAGTGGAAAACTATGCATATGGATGGCGTCAATGGGATTACACAATGTCCCATCGCACCTGGCGATAGTTTCAGCTACGTCTGGAAGGCCATGCAATACGGCAGCTCCTGGTATCACAGTCATTACTCAGTACAATATGCTGATGGACTACAAGGACCCATAGTAAATCTCCCTCACTTCCAACTATTGTCTAACTGCATCCTCGCAGCTCCTGTTCTATTATCGAATTACATGGAGATTTGTACCTCAATCTAACTAGATACAGACACTCCATGGCCCCACAACCATGTCCTACGATACAGCCATATCACCTTTGATCACATCGGACTGGCGTACGTCCATTTTCTGGCTTTCATCCTCTTTCTCGTCTCTGCTGGTATTCTTGTATTTCGGAAGTTTTTCGGTAATGCTAACATGCACCCAAAAGTTCATGACAGTGCCTTTCAAGCCGAGTTCCAAATCAGTCCCAAGGCCGATCCAACAATCCTTTTGGACGGAACCGGTAACATCACGCGCTTTTATGGACATAACATTCCTTCGGATCCACCAGGATTCAATAGTTCTACAATACCCAAAGGTTTCGAGATGACTTTCAATTCGACAAGTCCAAACAACCAAACAGGTGCAAGGCGATATCTGTTGCGAATTATCAACACATCCTACGCTACAGAAATTACTTTTTCTATTGACAACCATTATCTAGTGGTTGTCGAAGCAGATTTTGTCCCAGTGCTACCTAAAAACGTCACGTCAATATTGGTCGCTATCGGTCAAAGATACCACATCATCGTTGAGGCGCAGCCGGCTACTCTCGGTGCAGCCAATCCGATAGAACCAAATGGCAATTACTGGATACGAACCAACACCTCGGGATGTTTTGACGATATCAAGGGCTCAATTACCGGTTACGAACGGACTGGGATACTGCGGTACACCAACAGCACTAGTGAACCAACTAGCAGTACTTGGCCAGACATTGCAGAATTGACAGATTGTTACGACAGCCTTTCTGGGAGCCTGCAGACCGCATACAATTGGACTGTCACCGCTCCTCAGAACGGTTTGAGCGGGTCACTTGGCCAGGGCGGGGAACTATTCAACGTGGAATTCAATTCTCCAGGGAACACACCGCAATATGCGGCGGCATTTGTTAACTTTCAGCGATCTCCCAATGCTGATTTCACACCCTTTCAAACTACTTACGGCAACCCTACATTCCTAAATCTCGACAACACCGCAGATGCTTGGCCGGTCGGTTGGGTGGTTGTGCCTGAGAGCTATACAGACGACGACTTTGTATGTTGACGCTCTCTTCCACAGTGCTTGAGTTGCGCAGCGATCTGTTAGACATTTTTGATTCTGACCTGGTCACCACAGGTCTATCTTGTTCTGCAAGGCGGCGGACACCCAGTAAGCAACACCTCAAATTGTTAAACAGACCATATTGACTCAGGTGTTCCAGATCCATCTGCACGGTCACGATTTTGCGATCCTTGAATACGAAGCTAACGCAACCTTTGATGTACAACCTTGGAAGGCGCCCTATATTGGTCCCGTGAGGCGTGATGTTGTACTCCTACCTCCGAAGGGCTATGCTGTCATCGCCTTCAAAACCGACAATCCAGGTGCTTGGTTAATACACTGTCACATTGCGTAAGTTTTCGGTGATCAATGAGGTCAGGGAATTTGTTTGCTGACACGAGCATTGAACAGGTTCCACGCCTCTGGGGGACTGAGTCTCCAAATCCTAGAGCGACAGGCCGATGCCAATGACATTTGGCCACCAGGAAACTCCACAGCACTCTCGGTGGCCAATCGACTCTGCTCAAACTGGAATTCATGGGCTTATGACTGCAAAAACTACTGGCCCGGAGAAGTCAACGGATCCTATCCGGCATGCGACAATGCTACTATACTTCAGAATGACTCTGGGGTCTGACCAGTGAAGCCTAAGCTGCACCGCCCGAATAAGAGGATAGTTCGAATTGCTCTATGACTGTTAGGACTTGGAGCAATTTCTACACGGAATCTGATTTACCGGATTGTCGAGGACATCGTCTTTGCAAGAATGCAGCCTACGCACTGATGCAGAGGGAACGGCATGTTACGAGGGGACGTTTTTGCGGGCCACCTGGGACCCTGGTATGGAAGGTTGAGCGAGCCAAGCAGCCTCGTTGGCAAGGCTGAGAGGGTTACACGTGACCGAGACAGCACGTGACCATCATACTGCGATGGACTCCATCGGACTGTTGCAGTCCGCCGCAGTACACTACGGAACACAGTCATTACACAGATATATAGGTATGGACTGACACCCACAGGGTCAGTCGGTAGTCAATCTCAGTTATATTCCTAACCCCTAGAGTAGGCGCTCTTTCTGGGGAGGAGTGAGAGAAGATCCATTGTGATCCTTCTTACGCGTCCTTGAGGCACCATATTCGGGGCAGTGAAGGCACCCATTGTTTTGGTGAATGAACAGTCCCGTTGTTTCTGAAGGGGACCGTTCCTGGTCTCACTGAAGCCAGCATGAGAGGGGACAAGTCTGCGATGAGGGATGAGGGATGAGGGAAGACAAGGGTCGGCGTCCTTGGCTCCGAGGGAGCACCCACCTCCAAAAGCGGCGGCTGCAACCGCCAAATTCGGCGGGAACTTTTCCGGCAACTTGCCTTGAACTGTAAAATACGAGTAGCCTCAAGTGTTGAGCCTCGTCTAGGAGCTTTCAGATCCAGGACCTGGCCAAGAACAGGCCAAGGACAGGGTTGGGAAAATGGGTGGGGAACGTGGTCTCGGGACCAGATCTGGGTCGTCTTCAGGACTAGAAGAATACATCTCATACTACCAGGTAGTATCCGTACTCCGTACCGAAGGCGAGAAGTGGTCATCGAACGTGGTATGAGGTGTGGAAGAGACGGGAGTCTTTGGGTGTCGCCTAGGTGTAACCAGCACTACTATTAATAAACCGTGGCGACCAATGGTACGAGTGGCTCCTTAGGCCTCGCAAAAGCAGCGAGTCGCAGCCGGCCTCGACGGCTAAGGCGCAGTCGCTCAGCTCAACCTGCTGCTCCCTGCGCCATTTTCCTCCACCGCCGCTCCTTGTCTTTCTACCACCTCGTATCTTCGGTGCCTCACGCTACCTTACCATCATGCAAGGCACCATGCAAGGCACAGCCTTCTGTCTTACTACCCCCCATTCGCCACAGGCAACAGACTGACCGACGCTCTCTCCACGGCGCCACGCACTCGATGCTACCTTTGACGTAGTATACCATTCTGGGATACTCACATCTCACGCAGGCACGCCACTCCCAGGTATAAGTAACTCTCGTTTCCTACTGTTATGGCACATTGTTTTCCTATACTTCAGCACAATACCAAACAATCACAAAAGACACTCGCTATCACTTTGAACACACTCGCTTGGCCTGGACATTCATCTCACAGATCCTCCTTTTTGATTTGAATATCAGCACTCGTTCATCGCCCCATCAAAAACACATGCACGCTTCAGTGCCACTGTTCCTTGCTGCCCTCGCCGGTTCCTCGTGGGCATATCCATATCCCGAGGGCTATCTCCGGAACAGCACTACCCCATGTACCACTACCACGACCTCTATCTCAACTACAACCTCCTCATGGTCGCCCTCATCACAAACAACATCGTCTAGTGCCAATACGACTACGGCCTGGACCAGCACCTCATTAAGCTCCGCTTTCTCTAGCTCTTTGTCGACTAAGCCGTGTTCCACAACAACGTCTGGGGTGACCACCACCTCCAGTACTTCTCCAACCTCATCCACCCCTTGCAGCACCTCACCGCACACAAAGCCGCACGCCAATTCCACCACCACTACGTTGGTCTCTACAACCACAACCCCAGCCCCCACAGAGACCTGGACCACCTATACCACGACTGAGTGGATCACCAAAACAAACTTTGTTCCCTGCTCGACTCCAGTTGCGACTCAGGGACACACAACGTACTATTCTACGTGGCTGACAACTGATATCTGGACTACTACCTCGTGCTATCCAGTAACCACACACTGGTCCCCAGCACCTGTTCCAGCGAAACCAACCACCACACCGGCTCCTGCCCCTGTTACCGTTATTCCTTCGGGCTGCCCTGCTGTTGGTACCAAGACTGTCACCGTCACCGTCACCAAACCTGCCCAGGGTGGCTCGGGAACTTACTACCCACCAGACCAGTGCCATAAATGCCAGACCATCACCTACACTGATGTCTGGGGCTACGTTGTGACAATCGCCATCCCAACACAACCTACTCCTACTCCTGTCACGCTTACAACCAGCAGCGTTGTGACCACCACAGCTTCTCCATCTACCACCAAGGGACACAATTCCACCACCTCTGCCTGGACTTCAAAACCCACAACCACGACCTCGGTGCTGACATCTACCAGCAAGGGTTCTAACAGCACCATCACCTCAACCTCTACAGGTTCTTGGACTAAGACCAGCACCACTAGCGGCGCGAGCACCTCGCCAGCCAGTACTTGGACTTGGGACACCAGCTCAACATCCCAGAGCACGGGTCCAACCACCACAACTAGCACCGCTACCTCTACCGGAACTGGCAGCTATACCCCCACGTCTTGGGCCAAAGTCAGGAGATTCTGATCAGCCGGCGCAAGTATGTGAGAGGAGATGATTTACACTCCATCTACGCTCCTTTACGAAGTCTACATTCGAATTTGAAGCATTTCAGGGATACTGTCAGACAATATGGGTCGGTTCATTTTGAATGCATAGCATGCTTGGGTATTATTCATATGGCATGGCATGGCGCCGATGGGCATTGTATGGATTGGACGGTTGATCTAAGATGCCTACTATAGCCATCTACGGCAGTATTAGTTTACGAGTGCACATAGCACTGCAAAATAATGAAATAGAGTTAATGTAATCAAACATTCAGACCAAGGTCGCATTTCTCGTCTTCTGCGTTGCAAGTAACGGTCATGGTTCATAACAGACCCTAATTCATAGGTAATAAGCCGCATTGAAATAATCCCTCCCCACCATCTGATGCTGGCATATGCGCCATTGCCGAGAAAAAATAACAAGACCAATCTAGTCACACTAGGTAAAACATGCTCAGGAAAAGTGGTATCAAAAACCGGGTTGGTGAGACAAAGTTGGAAAATACAGCATAGCAGGGTTAGAAGCACGAGTATTCAGCTCTCAACTGCCGCAATGGTAGACATGATATTGAAGTCGTAGTCGATGTCATCGTTTGCAGCTCTTCTCAACCCAATGTCCGTCTCGAATTCGGGGTCCAGAGACTGGATGTTCATCTCTATATCTGCCATGACAGCAACCTGGAGCTGATCTGCCCATCGCACTGACTTCGGACTCGGGCTTAGGCTCGACCTCGCTGTTCTGAATAGGAAGAACTGTGCTTTTGAAAAGCGGCGAGGTGGAGGTGGCGATTTCGAAAGTGCCGAACGCAGAGGCGTTGATGGAGATGGGGGTGAGGACGTGGTCCCAGGACTTCGGGACGAGGAGGACGGCGGTAGTGGTAGACTGGTAGCCTTTCGGAGAGAAGACGACGTACGTATGTTAATTTTGGCTACTGGAGAGAAGTGGTGTCTGAAGAGGTATTGAATTATGCGACTTCGAGATTTGGGTCGACGAAGATGGCGTGTCTGTTCAGGAAACTGGCTGGATCCTTCATCCCTTGAGTAGATCTGCATCTTCTCCTGTGCGCTGTGCTGTTGGATACCATCCGGCTTGTCCCATAACTGCGTCTCGTTTCGGCGAAGGTATGTTGCCAGCCCGGATAAAATGCAGATGAGTAGGCATACAAGACAACCCAGGACCATCAGGGAGGCGAGAACTCCCCGGAGAAAGCCCAGCTCGAGGATCTGGCGAAAGGTCTGTTGGGCGAGTTCTGCGAACGACAGCACACCGACATCCGGTGTCCTGATTTGTGAAATGGGAGATGTGAGAACGCGTGGGACTGCGAAAAGGAGAAGTAATCCGAGAATGGGTGATTTTGTCGCCATGGTTTGCGATGCAGAACGCAGAACGCAGAACGAACCACGGGCAACTTGGTAGATTTTGTAAGAAATGTAAAGGGGAAGAAGCAGGCGGCGGGGAGGGGAATATGGCTCGCGCTTTCACTGGCAGGTGGATGGCTTGATGTCTGACAGATCTCACCTTCAGCTGGTCCGTTCATTCTCTTGTTGTTTTTGGGCCCTGCGCAGTCCCCTCAGGCTGCGACTAAAAGGGGACAGGACATGGAATGTGGAAACCAGAAGAATTGTGATTGGAAGTTGTCGAAGCAACATCCCAGTTGCAAAGACGGCCCCTTAGCACTCCCTTGTCACCTGATGGGAGAGTTGAGGGTTGCCCAGAGATATTTGAGAGGAACTTGTTCTTACGAGAGAGAGAGAGAGAGAGAGAGAGAGAGAGAGAGGAGGGGGGGAGCTGATCTCCCGTCGCGTGGGGCTATCGTTCGTCGCGTGCACTGTCCGCCGCGTGTAGAAAAGGCGGGTTGGTGGTGGTGGGAAGGGCCGGATGGCGGATGCCGGATGGAGAAATTACCTGTCACAGCCTTGTCAACTCAATTGCGGAGGAGACTGGGAACCGGAGTCGCCCTCAGGAGGTAGGACTCGATAGTGCACAATCTGGCTGTGACCGGCTGAGCGAGATGCAGACTGGATTCCAATGGATGATATCAAACTAGCTAGGGGAATTGTGACGCTCTCAAGCCAAGGTGGAAAGCATGCGCCAACTGATTAGGGAGAAATACTGTATGCCGGTCAGACGACTCAAACTGTCCGGTCTTTCATACTAGGCCGTACCCATACAAGGCGTGCTCCCGCCCGTCAGACTGAAACTCCTTCCTACAGCTTCGCACTGCGCAGCCACCGCAGTGCAGTTGGCTGACTCGCCCTACATCCTTGATGTACTCCGTATGCAGCTCTCTTCCTTCTGACTCCCCCAGCACCCGCAGTCAAGTTCCATCACACCTGGCATCTCTGATATATCATTTCATGTCTAATCCCGAGCATAGTTGCAACCTTGCTGTCATACCCCTGCGTTTTGCCCGTAACCGGCCTTGAGCCGGAAAACTGCATCAAACGAACTGAGATCATTACCGGCGCTTGTCGACACCAGCCACTCACTTTCGAACATCATCTCAACCATCTACGTACCCCGTTTCTCGCCTGGAGAGATTAGAGGAAAGGACGAGTCTATGCTTCGACAGTCCGTCTATCTCTGTGCTGCGAGTTGTCGCCAATACCTGTACCGCTGCGTCGACCTTTGGCATCTCCAGCCCATCTCGACCGGACCACTCTGAGGTCTGCGCACCACGCCCCTCGGCTCTGTTACACTTCGCGTCACGTACCCGATATATTTTCCACGCTCTGTAGCCTCAAGCCTCGACGCGCTTCTTTTACTGCCGGCTATCTCCTTCACGACCACTCTGAACCACCTCGATCTCCCGGCGAAAACCTTATCCTCGGTTCGCCGCAGTGGTTTCGGTCGCAATGAAGAGAAAGGATTACTGAGCTCATTCATACATGATCATTGTTTTCTGCGATGGGGAGGACCATTGAATATACGATCGTGGGACCGCCCAAATTTCCCGGTGCAGAGTCGCCCGCCTCGATCTCGAAAGCTCTGCCCTATCGAAAGGATTCGAAAGGTGCCTCGCCCAATCTACGATCTCTCTATTGTATTTCAGCCCAAAGTCCTCCAGACCCAGAGTTCCAAAAACACTCGGCTGGCACCGTATCCACGGTCCTTCCTACATCTCCACAGCTGCCTCCTACGCCGCCCGGAGCGAGCAATGGGGATATTCCGCATGCTGTCAACGAGAGTATCTCGGATACGGCTCTGTTCAGATCAACCTTGGTTACTCCCATAAATCAAAACAGCCCGCCTACGCCTGATAATACTCCTCCTCGAGAAAGGAACACGCCTTTGGTGCGTCCTTTTTTGGGCACGCAACCATCGATCACTTCGACTGGGGCCGAGTCCTTCAGAACGGCCCGTGAAGACATAGAGTCCGACCATGATTCCGACACATATTCACGAAACCCCGAAAGTAGATCTCAGCATCCACCCACACCAGGCTCCAACTCTGGTCTGACCGAGCATCGGTTGAGGCGGAGTGGCTTACCCCGATCGCCGTTGATCAATGCTTATGATGACAAGGCTGCGTCAGTTAGCCTGTTGCCAGACCAGTTTGACCATCAACAGTCCGCAGAAACAGACGACTCCAAAGCAGCTCTGATGGTGAACGGAAATGACACTGCCAGATTTCACGCAAGTCCTCAGCCCTTAAGTCATGCATCTACACCGACTGGTGAGGCCCAACAGGAGACAGCTCCGCCACACCATGATGCAAGTCCGGGCGAGATCCCAGTCAAAAGCGAAATCACAGCTCGACCTGGGGCAAACGCAGCTTCACACAGCCTAAGGCGAGACCAAAGTCTTCGATACAGACTTCTCGAGGCACAGCGGCAAGACCTTTCTGCGTCGACTGAAAAATTTGCCAACATTATTGGCTGGAATAATTCCGTCTCAATTGAGGGTGACGCGCCAGAGAACCCTGAGATTACCCGGGAGGAAAATCGGCGACTCTCCGCAGTTTCGGCTACATCTACCATCGGAGCATTTGTTATCGAGCAGAATCGACTTCCGAGGAGGACAACAACACTCCGTCATGTGAACAAGCATGAATCATTACGGGCTGTTAGTTCACCGCTACCCGCTTCACACCGAACTTCCATGATTTCGAACCCGGACTCTCCGCGGCGCCTCGTACACAAGAAGGCGAGGCTGAGCAATCAAGATCGGTGGAGTTTTGGGTCTGCGGTTTCGAGGTCGTATAGTCTAGCCTCCAGCGCAGCTCTCCCCAAGACCGAGGTTATACGGGTAGCAGTTATCCCTGAAAGAAGGTCGTCCTTGCCATCATCTCACAATAGCAGTCACAGGCAGTCGCTTGAGACCGGATCCGGACAATCTCACTCGCGCAGAACTTCTGACAACCCTCCATCTTCTTGGCAACACAAGAGGGCATTCTCTGAGTCTCTCGAGCGTGGAAGGGGACTGGGCCTGGAGCCTTCAATCCCCGCTCGGAGTTCATCCCTCTCCGCACCCACGTCAAAAACTACCTCCCGAGCGAATTCAATCACGTCTGATAACCTGCGTGTGCAACGACAGCAAGCCGAGAAGGATCTGCGCAAAACATTGGATAGAATGGAATCTGAACGTCTGGTGCAAAATTTGCGCGATTGGGATCTGGATGACCCGTCTCACGTTTCAAATGCAGCGAAGAGAACTACATTGGCCCGTGGATCGTTTGGAGCGACAGCAGACCGACGGGCTTCCTTGCCAGGTCCCCTTTTGGGCACCCCTGACCACGATGGAAAGGCGCTAGGCCTGGCCATCCCAGGCACCGGAGAGTGGGCTGCTCTCCGACCCTCACTTTTGGAAACACCCTTTTCGCTACCGTCGTTCCAATCGGCATCACCTGAGATTAATGAAGCAAAGGCCATAAACTTCTTCCCTCACAACAATCATTCTCTCCAGTTGATAGAGCCATTTTCTGTGCAGGAGTCAAAAGCTGTGCGAGAGGTACAAAGACAAAATATGCATGCAAAAGAGGTGGAGTCGCCTCTGCGAAACCCACGACGCCCTCCTAAGCCACCACAGTTCAAGGTAATCCCACCTACCCCGGGCGATGAGCATGACAAAGAACTTGCGCTCGATGGGCCGCAGACCATCAACCGACTCGGATCTTCGAGGCGTCGGGTAAAGACCCATCGGCGCTCGGAGTCGTTCGTTGGCTCTTTGTCTCGTAATTTAAGCCTCAAGAATGCTCACAATCGGAAAGCCGATCAAGAGCTTGATGGCAAACTGCATCCATTTTGGCGTCCTCGTGCCTTCTGGGACGACATTGACTTTGCTCAGGCCGAATTGGAACAGGACCGACCTGTCGGCCGAGGCATTGTAAACAATTCTCTCGGTCTGTCCCAGGATCGCACTGTGTTCACGGGCCCTTTTGCACTGGTCAGGAGGATATCTGAACGTCGACAGCAGAAGCGAGGCATCGTCAACAAATCAAGCCATAGCAGCCTCGCGAAGCTACGGGCCACCCGCCGGCTTCATAAGTCGCATGGGTTTGGATTCCGGTTCCATTTGATCGGAATGAAAGAAATCCAGGACCGTCTGTTACGAGCCAAAGAACGACGGGAGGAGGAAAAACGAGAAAAGAGGAGGGCGGAGTTGAGGCGAAGCATCGGGCCCAATGTCATTTCACGGGGGGACTCCCGCTTTCCAGCAAGCAACACGAGTCTGTCGAGAACGTCCTGAAGCGAATGGCGCCGAAAGAGGTAACAGCATGATTTTCCACATTCACCCTGCCCTGGTGGCTGAGATTCGTTTTCGTTGGGAGATTTGCGCGTTTTGCAGCGTTTTGTTTATTCACTCAGTCGCGAGGGGAACGAGCAGGAAGGCCGTTCATGATCTGATGTCCTTACGACTAATGATTGATTTGGATGATCTGGATGATTTGGATGATTTGACGAAATGTACGATTAGACCGCATCCAGAAGGTGATGGCCATGTAACGAGACAGTGGACAGCGGTGTCGAATCTCGTTTTATCGGGCTGAGCCTGATGCCTTTTGCTCCATCTGTTGTCGCTTTCTTAGATTTTCCAATCCAACCGAGTCTAGAAACGGTTCAGGAGTGATGCTGGAATCAAAGACGATCACTGTATCGACGATCAGCATATGGCACTGCTGTGTAGATGGTGAGTCATATGCCTCACCTCGCTGGTTGTGAGGTTGTTGTCTAGCGAAGTGGATAGAGTTTGTAGCGCGTCTTGATTCCATGGCATTGGAAGAGATTTTTGGCTTCTGTAAGGGACCTTTCAACTTGGCTCTCGACTCCGTGGGCGCCATATCAGCTCTCCGACAGATCAACCCCCAGCATTGTCTGGCTGAGAGATCAGAAGAATGACCTCGGATATTTCGTTCTTCTCCTCAGCTGCGGCTGGCCATCAGCGAAGTTTTATCTTATCAGATCATGCCAAGTCATCAGCTCTCTACCACTCCCCCTCGACAGCAGTCGGAGACTGCGATATCGGCCTGATGGCAGGCTGGGGAGCGCCAGACTACAGCCCTGGCTTGCACGACGACTTCACGCTGGCTTCTACATCGGCGGTCAATGACGCGGATGGTCCTGGTTCTGCTCTCACCAGTCCGATCCAGGGCCACAAGAGAAATGCGTCCTTTGCTGGCCTCGAGAGCTCGCCTGCCAGTACTGAGTCACCCGATCAGAACGGCGATGGGCATCGCGATTCACGGCGCAGGCCCGTGAAGAGGGCTTGCAATGAATGCCGACAGCAGAAGGTGAGCGATGAACAGCTTGCAGATGCTTCGTCGTCGTCGCGGAGGACCCTTCCTCATCTTTCTCATCCTCCCCGACTTATTCTGTAGCCCTAAATGCTCCTCCGTCTTCACCTTCAGTTCCCGAACGTCTCGAGCGACAGCCCGGTCGCGCAGTGTGCTACGAGCATCTGCTTTCAGTCTCAAGACTCATGTCCACCTTTGCTAACAGTGGTTCTAGCTGCGCTGCGATGTCGTCCAAGAGCCCTTTCAGACCTGCAGTCGCTGCAAGCGACTCTCGCTCGATTGTAAGATCGAAGATAACTTCAAACGCGTTGGCAAGAGATCGCGGAATGCAGAGATGGAGCGCGAGATCATTGAGCTTCGTAAACAGGTGGCGCGACAACGCTCGGGGGCTCTGGCCAATGCTGCGCTACAGAACAACAACATAAACTTTTCACAACCGGGGACTGGCTCCTTCACCCAGGACGCAGCTGCAGCAGGACTTTTAGACCTGCGAGGCGCTGCCTTCGAGAAGAGTCCAGGGCGGCCAATATCCAAGCGTCTGGAGGAGGTGACCTTGACTCTGGACCGAGTGCAGGAGATCTTCCAACGCTTCTTCACCTTGCATCATCCCTTCCTACCCTTCCTCAACCCCGACCGAACCCCGGAGGAATATTTCTCGAGATCCCCATTGCTGTTCTGGACCATCGTAACTGTAGGATCTCGACACTATACGGCCGACCCCGGGCTCTTCAATGCTCTTACAGGGCCACTGACTCGGCTGCTATGGTCGACGATTGCTGAGGTTCCACAAAACTACCATGTTGTTAAAGCGCTGGTGTTGCTGTGTGCGTGGCCTCTACCGACGAGCAGTACGTCTACAGACCCGACATTTACGATATGCGGAATCATGATGCAGATAGCTCTGCAACTTGGCCTCCACCGGCCTACCCACACGCAGGACTTCAGCAAACTCCGAGTCGAACTCCGGGAGGTCGAGCTGCAGGACAGAGTCGTGGTGTGGAGCGTCTGTAATATCGTTGCTCAGAGAATATGCACGGCATATGGCCAGCCTCCGCTTACAATTTACGACTGGACTCTAGGTCCCAAACCGATCGAGACCAACCCGAACTACGAATTGCCAGCACCAATCCTCAACCGCCTGCTCATTGAAAAGTTCGTCGACAAGGTTTCTAGGACGTTGTACATGAATCCACATGATCCAGTTGGACTGGCAACGGACCTGGAGCGGCCCACGTTTGTGTCCTTCTTGACGCATGACCTGGGAGAGCTCGAAGATAAGCTGCGCAAAGACAACTCTCCGATCACGAAAATCTACCTGAAAGCGGCTGCGCTGCACATGAGGATTAGTGCCTTTTTCTCCCCTCCATCGCTTCCATCATACCGGGCAGACATGCTGAAGTTATACCACGCCACGACCGAGTTCCTGGAGACGTGTCTGAGCTTAGAGTCCAGTCTGAGCGTGAATCTTCCGTCATCCTACCAGCATGGTCTTTCTTTATCACACGCGACCAATTACATCTTTCACATGATGTTGGCGGCAGGCTTCTCCCTGCTGAAGCTAATGCATAATTTCCTCAGCGAGCATGAACTTGACATCAATGGTGCATCTGGACTGCTTTCTAGGACAGTGTGGGCGTTGAGGAGTATGAGTGTAGCTGAAAATGACCTTGCCGAGAGACTGGCAGAAGTCCTGGCGCAGGTCTGGAAAAGCGGAAAAGTACGGGTGGAGCCGAATCGCATCAATATCGGTGAGGGCGACATCGATGACAGCCTTCAGCTCAAGGTCAAGTGCCGAATGTCCATGTCGCTGGTCTTTGACTCTGTGTGGCGCTGGCGCCGGAACTTCCACTTCAAAGGCGGAAAACCTTCTGACTGTAAGCAAGATCCATTTCTACCAAAGTATCCGTACATTACTGACTTCTCAACGTCGCACAGTAAGGGACAGCAGCACCAAGCTTCAGCAAACCGACAACCAGATTGTTGTTCCTGCTTCGGACGTTGACCCGGATGGTACAGTGGGTGATCCCATGCTATCGAGCTCTGCCATTGTTCCAGGGATGGCAGGGATGGCAACGGGAATGGTGGACGATTTCAGCCTGGACTACGATCAAGCCAGTTACGATGTCTTCGATCCGCTGAATTGGATGCTGGATGGCATCGTGGAATTTCCTTACAACTTTACCAACGTGCATTCTAACGACCTGTCAGGCGCGGAGTCGCTGGGAGGAGGCATATAGACGCTATGCAAAGGTGCTCTCTGGATTTCCTGGCTTTTATTATCTTGTCTGGACTCGGCGGCGCAGGGTATGAATTTAGACGGAATGTCTGTTGTTGTTCTCTTACAGGCGAAAACTTGGATCCAAACATGGCCATGGTCCTGTGAAGCCCACGAGCATTTAGACATTACTATTGTCCAGCGTCGACATTCCCCAGGCAGCAGATCACGGGCTTGACTGTGATCAACTCTAGCACCTTTCGCAGGTTTCCCAAACTCGTCTGTAACCGCTCCTTCCGGCCTCGCGCACGATCTCCTCGGGGCCATGGAAGTGGAATGGCAGTCCAGCTGAGTGCTCGGGCTGCAAGGTCCGCGCAGGGAATTCGTATTCAGGTTCTTTGGGCCGGCTACACTTGGGTAGATTTATTTGTTCTGACATTCCTTGATGTACTCTGTACCCCGTACAATGTACGACTTCTTAGGTCTAGTGGCGTTGAAGTGACGGCATCGGGCGAACTCCGCATTCTCCAGCACTTGATGCTCCGAGCACCCAGTTGGCAGTCCCCGTTTGACCAGATCTTGATGCTTCTGCCCTTCGGAACGAGATAAAGGAGGCCCAGCTGAGGTCAGATCTGACGCCATCCTTCGCTGATGTACGAAGATCCGGACCTGATAGATCGACGCTGTCCTAGACGAGAGTCCCTGTCGAATCAACGGCAGCCTGAGACGACGATATCGGCCAGGGCCTACGAGTAGCAGGGGAAGCCAGGCCGTCACCAGCCGTGACCAACACAAATGACGGGATGGAATTGGACAAGAGGAGGCTGCTTATCTACGTTACAACGGACATGCTACCACCCTGAGGCCGCCTGGGGCATGGGCTAACGGGGCCCCCCTTGTTCGAGCAGCGATCAGACCCTCCTTTGGGGGTCCTGCGGCAGGTCCCTTTGACTCTATCTACCATCTAGAGGCCCTAGGGAACCCTCAAGCTTTCCTCAAGCTCATCCTGCAGCTTGTCCCGGTCGCTTGTTTTGGACCATGTGGGTTCAAGGGACATTTGAAGGCTGCCGATGGCCTCCTCCTCCCTGGTACTAGACTCCGTATTCGTACAGAGGACTGGAGGACCCCGAGCCCCCCTCAGGGTCGTGCAGACCCCCCTGTCAGCCAGGCGAACTCCGACCAGTCAGCGTCGACAAGCAAACGCACCTGTGGAAGAGAGCACTGGTCGCTGACATCGCTGATGATGCTCGAAAAATACATACTCTGTGGAGACAGTCGGGGATTCGCCGCGATTGGCATTTGCAGCCGGCCACCTTGAGCCAGCCCGTTCAGACACCAGCTTTTCATTGCTGGGTTTCTTATCTCTCCACGCCACTGGCGCGCTCCCTGGCGCGCTTCAACACCAGCCATAGTTCGGGTAGATCGAGGCCCATCGTCAACAAGCGGCCTTCCATCATGGCGTCCTCCGATGCCAAAATGTTATATCATTTGCGATCTCCTGTCGCATCTGGGAAGTGGGAAGTATTCTGGAATCATCCTTCACTTTAGCTACAAGGTTTCTCCAGCCCTGCATCCTACGCAGCTCGCGGTACCTTCAGAGCAAAGGCTCGCAAAGATGGCTTCCTCCGAGAAGGTGGCGTATGACGTCGAGTATCAATACAACCGCACAGACGAAAAGCACCGCTCCAGCATCATCCCAGATCAAACAGGTGCTGTCCCTGGAGAGTCCTTCGTGACCGGTGACTCCCTTTACTCCAAACTGCAACGGCTGGCAGGGCGGTTTGGTGTGGAACAAAGAGGAATAGAACGTGTCCCTGAAGATGAGCGGACAGACAAGAGCACCTTGAAAGTCGGCACGATGGTATGATGCCCTTCTTTCCCTCAAGCAACGACAATTCCCGTAGCTAACTCTCTTGAAACAGTGGCTGGCAGCAAACATGGTCGTCTCGTCCTTTGCCATTGGTGTCCTGGCCGTGCCAGTCTTCTCCTTGGGCTTTGTCGACTCTTGCCTCGTGATCATCTTCATCAACCTCCTTGGCATCATGCCAGTGTGCTTCTTTTCGACTTTCGGCCCGAGATTTGGTATGCGACAAATGATTCTCAGCCGATTTTGGTTTGGATACTGGGGGGTCAAAGTCATCGCCATCTTCAATTGTCTCGCCTGTCTGGGCTGGTCTTCGGTGAACGTCATTGTGGGCGCCCAGCTGCTGCACGCAGTCAACCCCAATGTCCCTGGGTATGCAGGCATTATAATTATCGCGGCGTGTACTTTCCTCATCACTCTGTTCGGCTACAAGGTGGTGCACATGTACGAGATGATCAGCTGGGTGCCGTGCTTCATCATCTTTTTGATTGTGCTGGGCGAGTTTGCGCACCATGGCTCCTTTGAGAACTTGCCAATGGGTTCCGGCGAGGGCGAGACCGGCTCGATTCTCTCCTTTGCCGCCTCCGTCTTTGGCTTTGCAACTGGGTGGTCTTCGTACGCCAGTGATTACACCTGCTACCAGCCCGTCAACACCAGCCGCCGCAAGGTCTTCTTGTACGTCTTCGTCGGGCTGATCTTCCCCCTTTGGTTTACGGAGATGCTCGGACTGGCCATCGCCACTGCCATCGTCAATGACCCGGCCTACGCTGCAGCATATCATAGCGACGCTGTCGGCGGCCTGCTCCACCAAGTCCTCGTGCCCCCGTTGGGCGGGTTCGGCAAATTCTGCCTTGTCATCCTCGCCCTTTCGATTGTCGGCAACAACTGCCCCAACATCTACAGCCTGACTTTCTCGCTCCAAATCCTCACCCATTACGCCCAGAAGGTCCCGCGTTTCTTGTGGACACTTGTCGGGACCATCATATACTGCGCCATCGCCATTCCGGGGTATAGCCACTTCGAGGATGTGCTCGAGGACTTCATGCTGGTGATTGGCTACTGGCTCGCCATCTACGAGGCGATCGCCCTGCCGGAGCACTTCATCTTCAGGCACGGCTTCGGCGGCTACACGCCCGCACACTACGACCAACCCAAATATCTCCCCCCATCAATTGCGGCCTTGGGGGCCTTCTGTTTCGGGGTGTTGGGAGCTGTCATGGGGATGGCGCAAGTATGGTTTATCGGCCCCATCGGCAAGCTGATTGGCATTGGATATGGTGGTGATATTGGATTTGAGCTGGCCTTTTGCTTTGCCTTTGTCACATATGTCACCTTCCGGTCGATTGAGATCCGGTATTTCCACCGATGATGGAGAGTTTTTCTTGGGAAGTGAAATGGGCCATTGCCAACTTGCGGGTTACCGGCGACTGGGTTGTCGAATGCTTGAAAACGATTTGAAAGTAGACACTTTTTACGTTGGATAAATGCCGATGCTGGACAGGCATGCGATCTTGTGGGCAGCACGGGAAAGAGACAGGCCTCGTCCCACATCAGCCATGGAAGGACATTATATGTTATTGACCTCAGAAGCAACACGATCGTTGATAGCGGCCAGCTCTCTCGGAATTCACCTGGTGTCATCCTGGTCAAGTTTTGCTAGGAGTTTCTGTACCAGGGACACGTAGCCACCTTCCTCCTAGCCAGCTAACAGATACTTCTTCCTTTAACAGTTGGACGGACCTCTATTGTATGACGGGCACCTTACTGCCTAGGCTGAAGACCCATTCTGATCTCTTCCTGGTTCGGAAACGCCCAGTGACTTTGGCTCAGCCTTGTTGGTTCAGCCTTGCTTGCCAGTGGTGGTGTGGGTAGTACTGCCACTTGTCCAGGTCGTTTCTTAATATTTCTAATCTACGTCTGCTTCTCTTGAGATGGGTCAAAGTCACCCAAGGCTTCCGCCGGCACACCTCTCAGATATTGCAGAGGTGGCACGAATCCGACGAACCCTATGTTCGGACTCGACAGAGTATAACCCAGGGCCTTCTGAGCCGCCGGGCTCCAAGACAGGACGTCCTCAGCCGAGTTGGCCAGGTAAATGTTCTCCTCTTGCCGCAAAAAACCTCTGGCGAAGAACAGGCCGTGGACGTTTCGTCTCTGATCTCGCGTTCTATTCGCTCCGCCGGCATGGTACAGCCCGCCGAGCATGATCCAGCAGTCGCCGACGTCCATTTCGGCATAGATGGCCTCCTCCACCTTTGGCTCCCGGTCGGAACCCCAAAGATGGCTTCCTGGAATGGCCAGCGTTGCCCCATTCTCGACCGTCGTTTTGACCCCAGGGATCATGAAGGCCATTTCCACATCGGTGCCGAACTGGTAGCCTGTCTTGGTCTGGTCGGGATGGTCGACGTGATAGTTCTTGTCGTCGCGGTGCAGGCGTTGGGCCTTCCCACCCGGGCCGATTTCGAGCGTGACTGCAATGGTACAGACAGCCTCGCTGGTGTATGTATGTTTGGTCTCGCCGTAGAAGTTGGAAGTTGTCTTGTCCACGAATCTGGCGTTACAGGCCCGAATCAAGGGGTCAACCAGCCATTTCTCCCGCACGGTTTCACTCCGCCCAGCTAGGTTGGCACATCGCCGGGTTTCGGGAGGAAACAAATCGCCCTACAGGAAGGTGAGTCGGCCAGAAGATCCTCCTCGAGCCGAGTACACAGTAACTTTAGACGAGAAGAGAGGCTCACCTTCCAGGGAACGTCAGCGTCGAGGTAGGGACGTGTTTCGGCCTCGACCTGGGCCACCGTGGCGGCATCGGTGAAGTTCTTCACGATACAGCAGCCATCTTTGGCAATGGCATTGATGATGCCGTCGACATCGGATCGCTCAATCCGCTGCACGGTTGGGACTTTGATGGCCATGGTCGCGGCGGAGAAAAGATAAGATGGGCTCAAAGATGGGCTCAAATCACCCTGATCTACGAGACTGAAGACGTGAGGCTGATGTGCCCCGGCCCAGAGTATCTATTCTCATGTCAATGCTGGACTAGGACTTAGATCCTGGCTGTCGTATCGTCGCCCTCGCGGATTTCGGCGTCCATTTGCCTTATCTCGAGGCCTCATGGATCAGGGCCAGAAGCCACACTACACTATTGGTGAGCGTTATCCGTCTATCTGACCTTTGTGCCTGATTCCATAAGTGCCTGCTAATCGCTATCTCGGCCTTGAGTTTCTCCTGTGCCACTGTATCTTTCCGGTCGACATCTATGGTCAAAATGCCCAAGTCCAGAGAGTCTTCTGCTATGAAGTCCCCTTGATTGACCGACCCCGACTCCTCCTCCACAAGGGCCCAGGGGCCCTCTAAGCGGTCATGTCCCGCACAAAGGCCTGTTTGACATGTCGTTCGCGGAAGGTCAAGTGCGACCGCCTCCATCCGCGGTGTTCCACCTGCTCGAGGCTGGACCGGCAATGCACGACACCAACGGTCTCTGCAGACATCACCTGGCTGCCCACGAGAGTCATCGGGCCTTCCCTAGGCAGTCCAACAGCTGTGCACGAGCATCAGGACTATGAAGCTGGCGCCAGAGGTCCACCTCTTCTAACAGGTAGGTCGAATAGCTTCGTTGCTGGCTTACGCGCAGTCATTCCTTATTGAGGTGCTGATTGGTGATCTCCAAGAACATGAGCGTGCTCGGTACATTGCTCAGATCTTGTCTTCCACCTTGCATACTTCGGTGGAGGAGTTGCTGGCCGATCTCGAGACACACAGTAGAGACCTCGAGGGGGACAAGACCTTCAACCTGGGGTCCTTTGGCGTGTTTCGACATCAAACTGCAGCAGCAGACTGCCTCACAGTCACAGTCCAGAATGTCAAGTCCATTGCTGACCGGTCCTGGGACACTCCTTCGACTGGTCAAATGTTGGGCGCCTTCTCCATGGAGGCCGCCCTGAATGATCTAGATCCTGTACCAATGGATGACCAGCAGGCGTGGGAGCTTTCTTATCATGAAGGGCCTATGATCGAGATGGATCACGACGACAACAACTGGCAGCTGCCTTCCCATGCATCATTCCAGGGGAAAGACCCTATCTTGTCGGCGATGTTGACGAGTGCAGACATGTTTTCTCCCAGCCCGCCCATGCCAATGCCCATCACCTACAGCCCCGACGTCTCTGATCTCGACTTCGACTCCATACGACTCCTACTAGATCGCTATCAGCATACATTGGTGCCATACTTTGTTCCTGTCCGGATTCGAGCAAAGTCTCCCTGGGAGACCCTCCACATTCCCAAAGTCCATGAGACACTGGGGGAGGTGATGGTCAGGGGGGACGGAGGCAATGCGAGATTGGCTTTGACTTTCGCCGTCTTGGGCGCAAGTGCCTTCCATCTTGATATCCTACGACCGAGGACGAACGCGGTGGCTGGTCCCCTATGGAGAGTTCTGGGTGACCGCTACCGAGTGCGGGCCAAGAGTCGACTCAAGTCATGCCTACGCAATATTTCGTCCGGCAAGAAAGAGGAAGACTATAAGGATGTACTGGTCGCCTTGTTGAGCATGGTGACGATAAGTGTAAGTCTGTCGCCTGGGCCACTTCCAGCATCTCTGGGCTCTTGTTGCTATCAACATATCCTTAGCTAACCGAGTGTCGTGTGCCAAACAGGTTGTCAGTGGAGAGATGGACGAAGCATATGCCTATCTGCGCGACATTGAGCGCTTGATTGCCTTATATGGCGTCGACAAGATCCGCAAATCTGTGGGTGTGCGAATGCTGCACAGCACGTTCCTATATCTTCGCACCTTGCAGGCGAGCATCGGCATCTTCGGCCACAGCGCCCCTGGGGCCATGTTAAACGGGCATCTCAGAGGGTCGGGTGACGGCGAAAGCGCAAGTGCAAGAGCAAGTGCTTCAATGCTCGCGAGCCAGAACGCCGGCCTGTGGACAGAGCTGCTCCAAGCAGAGGAACACTCCGATTCCACCGCCACGAGGCAGACGGGTGATCAACCTCGAGTATGCCACTCTTGTGGAGCCAACAAATCCATCTTCGAGCAGATCTACTCGGTGCCCGAATCCTTGTTCCTCCTCATATCGCGCGCCACAGTTCTGACCCAAGAAGTTCAACGGCTCAAGCAAGAGCAAGCTAGATCAGGCCACGTCGACCACGATCCATTTTCGGTCAAAGTCAGTCAGCTGGAGACGGACATCTGTGGCTGGAAGAATGACATTGACATGCCTATGCCTGGTCCCAGCCAAAACACTGCTAGGACTAATACTGCACACTGCTCGAACTGCCACTTGACAATCTCGAGGCCTGATGCCGAGTCCGAGTCTGAGTCAGGTATGAATCTGAATCTTGATCAGAATCAGAATGGCCAGAGACCGCCACTGTGTGAAGCCTTGTTATACCATTTCAGGGAAGCCCTACACGCGGCCCTCCTGATCTACTTCTACCGATGTGTTCGGAACGTCGACACACTGTTCTTACAGCAGTTCGCCGAGAAGACAATCGAGCATTTACTCCGATATGCCGAATATAAGCGACAGTCCCTAGATCCGTCCTCGAATCTCTGCTGGCCCGGATTCATTGCCGGGTGTGAAGCAATGGATCCGAAGAGCCGACGTCGCATCTCAGCCTGGTTCACCGCCGAAACGGCCCAGACGGGCATTCGCATGTTCGAAGTCGCAGGCCAAGCTGTGCAGCAGGTCTGGGATGCGCGAGAGCTGGCAAATGATCGAAACCTGCCTTGGTCTCAAGTGCTCAAGGAGAGCAGGACGCTGGACAAACTGGTGCTCAGTTGAGAATCCGATTGATTGATAAATCCGTGGAAACCACTTACAGTATACCCCTATTGCTGACGCTCGCCAACGGTCGCCACCGGTAATGAACCTTGGAGTCTGGAGATACGGCCTTTCACGAATCACGACACTCCTGTACCCTTTGTCACTTACTATGATCGTATTTATACAAGGCGCCTTTTCACGGGGCTCCCTGAAGCTTTACTACTGTATCTGTACTGAGAGGATGCTCTCAAGGCCTTAAAATGGATAGAGAGAGAGATATATACATTATATATACAAGCAAATCTTGGTATGTTTCCGTCGAGCTGGTTTCATGCCCCTAGGCGTCCTACAGTCCTACCACCAGTGCCAGTGCCAGCAATGAGTCGTGAGGAATGAGTGTCCGTATAGCAATGAGTCTCCTGACCTCTGACTTCTGACCTCTGATCTCTGACCTCTAGTTTGGGAACTGGCTTGGGCTTGGCCCTCGCCAACAACGATGGATAGTACCTAAGGATCCACGATAAATCCGCGAGCGTCTATTCGTCTATTCCATTTATAAATTATGCGGCAAGTCAGGATGCGGACAGAAAGTCCGGCTGGCTCATGGATGTGGCATGTGGATCCCGATGGGATGGAAAGCCTTATCATATCTCATATCTACCAATATTGTATCAATGGTTGACTCTATCCGTTCGTCTACGGAGTACGGATATCCAGCAGAGATACGGGGAACCCGTCTCTATTCGTGGCGGCGATGATGGGAGATATGTATCTAAGATACCTCTGCGTCCAGCGGAACGCCTGCCTGCCCTTCGCACCAGGGATATATCTATCATTAGGTACTTATATGAACGAGAAGGACTTGACTTGGACATGGATCCTTGCTTCCTTGGTCGGTGTTGAATCATCAATCAATCAATCATACTGAATTTCTAGATCGACTTGGTCCAGTCTGTATCAGACGGTTGCAGTAGTGGCTGCCAGCCCTTACCCCCATTCCCAATCCCAACTTCAACTTCAGCGCCAACAACCATGCCCGACACGACAATTGGCTCTGGAGAGGAAAAGGGCGCCGGTGCCCAGGAGAAGACGGGTGCTTTGGAATCGACGGCCAGCTCGTTGGACCACAGTGAAGGCGAAACCGAATCGATCGAGCACGGGTTTGGCCAGCTTCACCGGAGCTTTACACCACGACAAATCCATGTATGTTTTCTCTTTCTTGGTTCTTGGTTCTTGTCACCAACCGGTGCGCTGTCGGTCTTGGTGCCAGCTCCGTTCCCACCCATTAACGCCGAAGCCATGTCTAGATCATCTCGTTGGGCTCGAATGTCGGCAGTGGACTCTTCATCGCCACCGGCAAGGCTCTGGCGAGCGGCGGGCCCGGCACCATGTTTTTTGCCTACTTGATGGTCTGCAGCGGTGTCTGGGCCAATCTCCAGACCTTGGGGGAAATGACAATCGCCTTTCCCACCTCCGGCAACTATGTCGACTATGCTGGGCGATGGGTTGACCCTGCTCTGGCGTTTGGAGCAGGCTTTGCTGAATGGTTGGGTGAGTTTCATGACTTCATAGCTTTTCGTTATATTCCGTCGGTCTCTATCCCCCTCTCCCTCCCCCTCTCCCTCTCCCTCTCCCTCTCCATATTGACCAATTTCAACAGGTTGGGTGGCAGTGTTTGCCTCGGAAGCCGGATTCTTCGTCATCTTGGTCAACTACTGGGCCGAAGGAGCCGTGCCAGAGGCTGCGTGGAGTAGGTCTCCCTTTGGGTCAATATTGGCTCACCTACTCGTAGAAGCAACCTTTGCTGATTGTTAATGACACCGCCAGTAACCATCTTTCTGGTCATCTGCCTCGTCGTCTTCTTCCTCCCCAACAAGGCGTTCGCGTGGCTGCAATCCTTTGGCTCCATGGTCAAGATCATCCTCTTCTTGCTCATCGTCGTACTCTCCCTGGCCCTCATTGGCGGTGCAGGCTCGACTGGTTCGGTACATGACGGCAGCTACTGGACAAATGGGTTGGCCTTCCAGAATGGATTCGGGGTGAGTTGAGCTCCCTCTCTCCCTCTCTCCCTCTCTCCCTCTCTCCCTCTCTCCCTCTCTCCCTCTCTCCCTCTCTCCCTCTCTCCCTCTCTCCCTCTCTCCCTCCCTCTCTCCCTCTCCCTGAAAACAGCCGGCTAATACTGTACGTGTCTGGTGTCTCCAGGGATTCGCAAACTGCGCTTTGTTGGCCATTTGGGCAGTGGGAGACCAAGTCTTCATCGGCGTCATGGGCGGCGAGGCCAAGTCACCGCGTTACTCCATGGCACACGCAGCGACCCTGGTGCCCTTCCGGACGGGATTCATGTACATTGTGTGCGTCATCTTCATCGGCTTGCTCGTTCCCAGCGACGACCCTCACCTTCTAGGCGGGTCCGGCGCCGCCGCATCGCCCTTTGTCATCGCGGTCACTGAGGCGGGCATCAAGGGCCTCCCCGACCTGATCAACGCCTGCATCATCATCGGTGTCGTGGCAATTGCTTTGGAATCCATCTATCTCCCCTCCCGAATGATCCGCACCATGGCTCTTCAGGGTCTGATCCCCTCCTTCTTGGGCAAGTGTGACAGTCGGGGTCGGCCCCGATGGGCCCTGGCAATCACCGCTCTTGTTGCCATTGTCTTCAGTTATATGAGTCTTAGTGGTGAGTTGGACCTCCCTTTTCCGGGTTGATTGCATCTGTGAGAGCAGGCTTTGGAAGCTGACGACCCTGGGATACCACAGGAGGTGGAACGACTGCGTTGAACTGGTTCATCTCCATCACCAGTGCGTCGTTCTTCTGCAACTGGGCCATCATCGCCGTGAGCAATTACCGCTTCCACCAGGCTCTACGTGCACAGGGCGACAGGATCTTCGACCAGACCTACAGCTGGCAATCGATCGCCTGGCCTCTGGCTCCGGCATACTTGTTGATTGTGTGCCTCATGCTGCTGGTTTGCTTGCTGTATGCAGCCATCTCGCCTCTGGTAAGGGTTTGACGCTGTCCTGCCCCGAGTCTCACTCATTCGATAGAATGCTAATGAGATGCTCTCTCTTTTTCCAGGGTGGTGCGGGCTTCACGGCCAACAACTTTTTCCAATACACCATTGGTCTTATCGTGATTGTCGTCTTCACAGTAGCATACAAGATCATCATGCGCACGAAATGGCAAGATGTTGCCACGGCCGATCTAGTCAGAGGGCGCCATGTACTCAGTGCCGACGAGATAAAGAGGCTAGACGAGTACTACCGTCGGCCTCTATGGCGGCGGATTGGCACCTATGTCTCCCTATGGTAGTAGCCTAGGGGTGCAAGGGTTGGAAGGGGGATACCTAGGTAGATAGAAGAACCTCCAGGCTTGAACTTGTTCTAGATAGAGTATGGTCCACTCATGCTCGAGCACCTGGATCAGGTGTACCATCTTTTTCGTGTCTTCGTACTGTGGTAGATGGACGGCTTACCAAGAGAAACACCCTTTTAAAGGGCCGCTCTTGACGTGCGGTTGAGAAGATAGGATCCCATGCGGGACCGCGGTCCCGGTCCCGGTCCCGTCAGAGCAAAGGCGGCACACGAGGCACGGCAGCTGTCTGTCTGTCTGTCTGCCGTGGACATTGCGAGTAAAGGTGGAAAGGCAACGTGTATGACAGCCAGAGAGTCCACGAAATAGGGAATAGGAGAAACAGGGGCTTCAAACCTAAGAGGGGCTGGCTGGCTGTGATTCGCTGTCGCAGCCACGGTACTCACGGAACTGCATTTGGCCTGAGAGCCTGGCCTTAAGCCCTTGGCCCTGCGCTCCCGCCAACCCAAACAATCCAAGTACTGTAATATGTAGGACGACGGTTGAACTGCATCCCAAACTGCGCTCATTTTGTCTCCAAGCCATCTCAGACATTCGTCTACAGTACTGTCGCCATCAGAAGGCCGTCACCCTGGTTGGTAGTCTCAGGACTCGCTGAGATCTCCCCTCTCTCTTTCAGGTCCTGGGGCCGCACCTCCCACCTCCCACCGCCCACTGTGTCCATCAGCGAGGATGGATTTCGAAAACCTCAAGAGCCAGGTCAGCAGCCTGACGCTTTACGACCTCAAGGCCGGTGTACGCAAGGTCCAAAATGGTATGGCTTTGCTCGGGTTCAAGTTTGTGGAATTACCGCTGACTAGTCGTGAAGCTGTCATGAACCTGACCGAGATGGAAGCGAAGGTCCTCTCCATTCCCTGACCCCCTCCTCTCCTCTCAACAAATCCTCACACGTATCGCAGGTTCGCGAAGCCACGAATGGAGATCCTTGGGGCGCCTCTGCTACTCTGATGCAAGAGATCGCTCAGGGCACCAACAACTAGTTCGCCTTCGCCTTGCCCATCGGTTGAGCTCTTCCCGCTAACCTAGGCAGTCAACAACTAAACGAAATCATGCCGATGATCTACAAGCGTTTCACAGACAAGACCGCGGAGGAATGGAGGCAGATATACAAAGTAAACTACATGGTCCCTTGCCAATCATCCAATATCGCTCACGCAGATGCAGGCACTGCAACTCTTAGAGTATCTCTGCAAACACGGTTCAGAGCGAGTCATCGATGATGCCAGGTCGCATCTCTCCCTCCTGCGAATGCTCCGGCAATTCTACTATATCGACCCAAATGGCAAAGACCAAGGTGTTAATGTGCGGAACCGGTCCGCCGAGCTGGTCAAGCTGTTAAGTGATGTCGACGCCATCCGAACAGAAAGAAAGAAAGCCCGAGTCAACAGGAACAAATACGGCGGTGTAGAAGGCGGTCCTGGTTTGGGCGGAGGCTTCTCGAGCAGCAGCCGGTACGGCGGGTTTGGGAGCGACACTGGTGGATTTGGTGCCTACCAAGGAGAAGTCTATGGCGATGGCGGTGGTTTTGGCGGCCGTGAGAGCGACTATTCTGGCACCCAACGTCATGCGGACCAGTTCGAGGAGTACGACGAGGCTGACGACGCGGAGCCTACAAAGTCGGCAAGGCCTGCAAGGAGCACTGCCACCCGGACGACTGCACCGAAACGAGAATCGCCGAAGCCCAAAGAGCCGGAACAGGACCTCTTTGATTTTGGCAACGAACCATCGACCACGACCACGACATCGAACGGCAAACCGTCAGCTGCTAGCTCCAACAGCCTCGGCGACTTTGGGACATTGCAGAGTAGCGCTGCAAATGACGACGATGACTTCGACGACTTTCAATCGGCCACCCCTCCGACAACACAGGCAGTGCCAAATCCTTTGGCTGGTTTTGTTCCTCCACCAACCACTTCCACTACCACATCTGCTACACAATTTGCGGCTCCGAAGCCTGTGGCTCCTGGCCAGACAGCAGGTTTCAACAACATCTTTGCCACCGCATCCCCTGCTCCGTCCGCGTCTTCGTCTATAATGTCACCAGGCCCGTCGACTTTCTCTCCGCCGCTTACGCAGACAGCAACAACCACTCCTCAACAGACAGGCGCTTACAAGTCTACGGGACCCAACTACTTCACTTCTGTTCCCATGGCCACTCACTCTCAGGCCCCTGCGACTCCAGCAGCTCCTTCATACACGTCTTCTACATCTGCTGCCTCCCTGGGCAAGCCAGCATCGAAACAGGGGTCGAGCAGTGGTGGCGATGTGTTCGGATCGCTCTGGAGCACGGCGAGTAGTAAAGCAGGTGTCAAGACCACGGGCGGGCCTCCAAAGGGTCCGGATTTGGCGAGTATGGCCAAAGCAAAGAGCCAAGCAGGAATCTGGGGAGCAGTGGCACCAGCAGGCCCAACATCCACGCCTGGTGTGGCAGCTCCGGCTGCTAATACTGCGTCAACTCCCGGGAAACCCAGCACACCACTGGGCAACGGGTTGGACGATCTGCTTGGATAAGGATTTTTTGGTATGCGCAGAAAGCCGTGGCGGACTTTGACAGACAGACATAGTAAAGATTACATGACTGGGTGCAGGGTCTTCCGCACGCGTGGCTCTCTTTGTTTTTGATGCCCCTAGGATCGTGCAAATTTGTCACACCCGTTGGAGCTTGTAAGCGATGAAGACAACAAGGTTGAGCTGAGCCTCTGTGGGCCATTACAATACTCCATGTACGTACGGAGGACTAGCCTACCAGCCCACCTGCGCAGTGTGTTTTCTGGGTCCCAGCTGTCATTCGCCTGGCCAAGGTTGTTCAGGCTGCCCGCGACGAGTCCAGTAAGGCGTCGAGCAGCGTACAGAATGACGACGACATTATTATTGTCTGCGCCTTGTACCTAGTAGACGTCTCTCCTCCGTAGCATCGACCTTCAAGTACTCCGTAGGGTGCTACTTCTCCCACCAGCGTCTTTATCTTTATCCCCATCGTCATCGGAGTTGGCGTTTGGCGGATCGTCCTTTCGCAATTGCCGCTGCACCAATCAATACGCGGATGGGCGGCGGGGTGAACGAGCATCACTCCTCCCCAGCAGTTCAGATCAATCCGGCATTACTAACTTCTGTGAGTTCGAGCCCCCTGCAGGCTATTGTCGCCTTGATTCTCCCTCTTTGTGCCCCGACATAAGTCCTTCATCCCCTCCCGGGCCACTTGCTGCCATGTCCGAAACGCCAATGCACAGACGGTCCAAGAGCTCTCGAGTGCTGAACCTGTTGCGCAGTGACACTCTTCCGCGAGACACTGGCTCCGATACCGAATCGCCTGTGAACGCCGCCAACTCCACCGGGCCATTCTCTACCACGGCATCTCCAGTCCAAGCGGCGCCATCAGACGCCCCTCGTATTGCACCTCTGACTCCCTCGATTACGAGGACATCTCAGATGACGATGGACCCCGGCAGCGAACTCTCGTCGAGTCCAGATCTGGCCCACAAGGTTCCCTCGGGCTTGTCTCCAGGCCATAGCAGCTCCATAGAAGATTCGGTGCGAACGTTCCGCGTATTCGAAGTTCTACGAAGTAAAGATGCCTCCGCCATCTCGAAGGCCATCACCGAGTCCATACCTTCCCCGAGCAACCCCCAACCGATACCAGGAACCACAATACTGCATTTGTCGGTACAGTGCGCCGAGCCTTATGTGGTGGAACAAGTAGTAAGAGAAGGAAAGGGCCTAGATATCAACGCTCAGGACAGGGAAGGAAATACGGCCCTACATTTGGCCGCGCAATTGGGACGGGCGCCTGTTGTGAAAGACCTGC
Source organism: Capronia epimyces CBS 606.96 (assembly GCF_000585565.1). Classification (NCBI taxonomy): domain Eukaryota; kingdom Fungi; phylum Ascomycota; class Eurotiomycetes; order Chaetothyriales; family Herpotrichiellaceae; genus Capronia; species Capronia epimyces. The sequence continues at coordinate 159,888 of NW_006912915.1, forward strand.
TTGACCAACCCGGTATCAACGATTCATTACCCAACAGGCAAGGGAAGCTGCCAATAGATCTGGCTCGGACTCCAGAGATATTTCAACAACTCCAGCTTGCCCGGTCAATTTTCCTGGATGATAAAATCAAAGAAATGCACGCTGCGCTGGCGCAGGGTGATTATAAACACCTGGAAGCTCTCCTGGTGGAGCCTCGTGTCGAAGGCACCCTTGATGTCAACGCCCTGGAGCTTCCAACCGACCTTCTGACGGTCCAGACCGGAGGAACACTTCTGCATGAGGCGGCCCGCAAGCGCGACCTCCAACTGGCACAAATCCTTCTCCTACACGGCGCAGATCCGTTCAGGAGAGATCGCAAAGGTAAACTCCCACAGGACGTCACGAAAGACGACAGAACCAGGGCAATTTTAAAGAAGTCGCCTGCTGCGGCAGCTGCCCAAAGAGGGATTCAAGAGAAGGCGATTCTCGGGAATCATCCCTCACAGTTCAGGTCCTCCGCCGGTGCCAATGATACCACCAAAGATGCGCGCGAAATGAAGGGATACCTCAAGAAGTGGACAAACTATACAAGTGGCTACAAGTTGCGCTGGTTCGTCCTTGAAGAAGGGGTCCTGAGCTATTACAAGCACCAGGACGATGCCGGTTCTGCTTGCCGCGGGGCCATCAACATGCGCATTGCGCGACTGCACATGGACGCGCAAGACAAAACAAGATTCGAGATTCACGGAAAATCCTCTGTCAAGTACCATTTGAAAGCCAATCACGTTGTTGAAGCCAAGAGATGGTTCTGGGCGCTCAACAATGCCATTCAATACGCAAAGGATGAGGCCCGAGAAGAGGAAAAGAGACGGAACCTGGATGCCGACACTTTACGCCACGTCAGGGTCGAGTCGTCTGACCAACTCAGTGTGGCAGTGGCGAGCAGCCGATCGAAACAGCCTGCTTCATCGCTAGGAGTCGCAGGAGGGTCATCTAGAGTGACTCTACGCACTGACGTAGATGGTGGTTCAATGTACGATTCGAACGATCCAAGTATTGTTGGCGATGACCTCCAACGTATGCCTACTAATGCTGCAACTGCGACCATTGATGCGGACGAGGATGGCGATGGCGATGATGCCAGCAGTCATGAATTTCACCAGCCAGGAAGCAAAGATGCTTTGAATATAACTGCACAGTCAGCCAAGCTGCAACTTGACCTTCTGTCTCGAGTCTCCGAGGCTCTGATGGCTCGCCAGTCATCTCATCCCGACACGACCTTGTCTGACGAAGATGTTTCGCAGGCACTTGCCACCTACCAGACTGCCGTCAGTAGTTTGAATGGATTGGTGACAGATCTGTTGAAAATATCTCGGGATCGCGATGCTTACTGGCAGTATCGTCTGGAGAGAGATGCCGATGCTCGCAGAATGTGGGAAGAGAGTATGGCCAAGATCGCATTTGAGCATGAGGATCTGAAGCGATCAATCGCTGAGTCAGAAGAGAAGCGCAAGCGAACGAAGCGGGCGCTGAAGGAGGCCCTCGAAGGCCAGTCTAGGCCAGTCACCCGACCAGGCTCCGTGGTTCCCCATGAGTCGACAGATCACGTTCAGTTTGCGGAGGCTGTTGAGGACCAGTCGGCCTTCCGACCAGAAGGCCAACCTACAGTGAGAGACCGATCGCGAAGGAAGTCATTCTCTCGAGAGGGCAACAGAAGAAAGTCCCTCATTGCGCAATTCACAGACCTCTCAGACTCGGAATCAGGCGATGACGAGGAGTTCTTTGATGCTATTGATGCCGGAATCGTTGAAGTTGTTGAGCCTCCCCTGCTAAGTCCTCCGCCCGTCCAAGTCCCGCTGGGTAAACCAGAACAGGAACAGGAGCCGTTCTCAAAGTTAGATGAACGGGAATGCAAGCAGATGGAGATCATCCCATCCTACGCCGGTTACGAAGATGGTGTGCGCGAGAAGCTGAAGATGGATGCAGACGACCGTCCCAAGATCTCGCTTTGGAGCATTCTCAAATCGATGATTGGTAAAGATATGACGAAGATGACTTTGCCGGTGTCCTTCAACGAACCAACGTCTCTTCTGCAACGTGTCGCCGAAGATATGGAATATGCCGATCTCCTGGATATCGCGGCCGATCGCCCGGACTCGACCGAGCGACTCGTGTATGTTGCCGCCTTTGCCGCCTCAGAATACGCCAGCACCATCGGTCGTGTCGCGAAACCATTCAACCCGCTACTAGGCGAGACTTACGAGTACGTCCGACCTGACAAAGGATACCGATTCTTCATCGAGCAAGTAAGCCATCACCCTCCCGTTGGCGCCGCCCACGCCGAATCTGCTCGGTGGGACTACTGGGGAGAATCCGCGGTGAGGTCGAAGTTCTACGGCAGATCATTCGATATCAACCCGTTGGGTACATGGTTCCTTCGCCTACGGCCCTCGAACGGTGGCCCCCCAGAGCTGTACACCTGGAAGAAGGTTACCAGTTCCGTCGTTGGTATCATTACGGGGAGCCCGACGGTGGACAACTACGGGTCAATGGAGATCAAGAATTGGAACACCGGAGAGGTTTGCGTGCTGGAGTTCAAACAACGAGGATGGAAAGCCAGCTCGGCATACCAGGTCTTCGGCAAGGTTGTGGGAGTCGACGGCATGACCAAGTGGAGTATCGGCGGTCGATGGAACGACAAGATCTACGCCCGCATCACCGAAGGCTATGAGGACGAAGCTGTGGGCGAAGCCAAGACCAATCAAGCAAGGCTGGGATGTCAAACTGGCCATCAGGCCTTCTTGGTCTGGGAAGCCCATCCTCGACCACAGGGTATCCCATTCAATCTCACACCCTTCGTCGTAACGCTCAACGCTCTCCCGGACAGCTTGCGACCGCACATACCGCCCACCGATACCCGACTGCGACCGGACCAGCGCGCCATGGAGGATGGAGAGTATGACTTCGCCGCGACCGAGAAGAACCGGGTCGAAGAAAAGCAGCGCGCAACTCGACGGAAGCGTGAGGCCGCCGGCGAAGACTGGAAGCCTAAGTGGTTCCACAAGGCAACCCATCCTGTCACGGGCGAACCATACTGGGAATACAACGGGCAATATTGGAAAAAACGGTTAGAGAAGGATTGGAGTGTTTGCGACGACATCTTCTGAGCGGGAACAGGGGACGGTCGATCGACCTACCACTAGTGGGCTCGGCCAGGCTGAGGGGGCTAACTCGGTGGACCTAGCAACAAATGGGGAGCGTTGGAAATGAGAATGTCAGTCAATGCAAAGACACCAGCCAAAATAAATATAAGGAGGCTACGATCACGTCGGTTACTTGTTTCTGGCTCAACCCTCTCTATCGCAGATGTTGAACCGGGTCTGCATGCCTTTTAAACTGTTCACAATTGGCAGATTCACTGTTGCGAATACATGTCTGACGTACACATTTCTGTAATGACGGGTTTGTTGTTGGGATCAATTGAGCCAGGCTGCGATTGGTAGGGGCCAACCCCGTGAGAAGGAGGACTCGTCGGGCACCGAGCATGCACTTCCTGCTATGTATGGGGAGAGAGGAAACGCGCCTCTCCTTACCCTATGTATAGCAGCACAGGGTATGGCGAGGACAAAAGAACAAAATAAACCGCGAGTAGTCAGTAGTCCACGAGGGGGTTTGTCAACAAATTAATTAAAACCTGTTTGCGTTCAGCAGGGTCGGCTCTTTTTGGGAGAGTATCAACTTTTTTCATTGACCTATGACTTGTGTCTTTCTAGCCATGCCCGCCAATATTGCCCATATTGCCCTCGTCAGCAGCATACGGCGTTTTAAATGCATGGTTGTTGTATTCGTTCACACAGTTTGCTCTGCCAACCGCAGGCTCTCGCTGGGGACCGTCCTCCGCGTCACGATATGCTTTCGTTACCGCAACCGACAAGCCCTTTATTTGGGATCGGCACCGCTATCGACAATGGTGGGCTTAAAGTTCAGCTTGACTTGACCAGTGCCTGAACCAGTCGACTCAAGCTCCTTGACGATCTTCAAGCTCTCGGCGTCGGCGACCTCACCGAAGACAACATGCTTGCCATCCAACCAGGAAGTGACGACGGTGGTGATGAAGAACTGGGAACCGTTGCTGCACATGGACAACAAGATTAGCCGATTTATCCTCCAAAGGGCATGTACCGTGGTAGTGGGTGCTGCAAAATCTGGCTCGCGGTTGACGTTGGGCCCACTTACGTGTTTGGACCAGCATTGGCCATAGACAACAGTCCGTCCTTGTTGTGTTGCAACTTGAAGTTCTCGTCCGCGAATTTCTCGCCATAGATGGACTTGCCGCCGGTACCCTGAGCCACTCATGTCAGTGTATATACTCTTTTTCACGTCCCTGGAGGAGTACTGACATTGCCCCGAGTGAAGTCGCCACCCTGCAACATAAATTGAGGAATGATTCGGTGGAATTTGCTGCCCTTGTAGCCGAACCCCTTCTCGCCGGTGCAGAGAGCGCGGAAGTTCTCGGCAGTTCGTGGGACTACTTCATCGAAGAGGTTGAAGTTGATCCGTCCTCGCTTGGCTGCGGTAGAATAAACAAGTCAGTAACCGAGTGTGAAGGAGAGTTGCAGGCCACGAGAGTCAAGCTAAAGGATCTGCCATGCTTCCATCACAAGAAGTGGGCTTGATTCAGGTGAGAGGGAAGGTGAGGGACGCAACTTACGAGGAGGGACCTCGCCTCCCGAGCGCTGTGCATCGGTGCGGGCTCTGTCCAGAGCAGCGTCGGTGTACTCGACGTCGAACCAGGCTTTGATGGTCATGTTGGCGGACGATGCAGAGAAATGACGAACGATCCCGGGAGCAGCTGTACGGCGAGGAGAAAGAATGTTCGAGGGCCGAAGGAAAAATGAGGGAGAAGTTGGAGGGGTCGTCCGTTTGAGCAGTTTCAGCATGATGAAAGGTGGGGGTGGGCGTGCGGGTTCACGTGACTACTTCTCCCTATTGTGATGGTTCCTGTTTGGTCCAGCTTCAGTCAGCTCATACTCCGTGCATCGTCGCGCCTCTCGTAGGCCTGATTTTGATCCTGGTTCGAATCTTCCTACCGAAGGATGGTCTTTCGACAAGTGGTGTTTGGTCTGCTGACGCGCAGGAATGCCGTTGATGCTGAGCTAGATAGATTTCAATGACGTCTCCTCCAATGCTTAGACAAGCAAGGCGAAGAGCTATTCGTGGGCGAGGTGGTAGGCAAGAAAACGGACCGGAAACCCAGAGGAAGGCTAGGTGGATAGTGAAAATACAACAAGAAGCACAACCGATACCAACGTCGTGAAAGTGGTTGGTTGTCCAGCTGGAGATGGAGAAGTACAAAATTTATCCTCATGCCTAGGTTAAAAGGGGCGATCACATGACCTGTGCTAAAAGTACTATTATGTCAAGTCCCTTCTTTAGCGACACCCGATTCCACTGGTACATTCAGGATGGCTGCAATTGCGCTCTGTGGCATTACTGTCGGCTTGATGGTACCCACGTAGTTCACTTGAGTTCTTAACGGTGCAGCGGACAGCGTCATTGACTTGTGCTATGAGGCTGAGGCCGAAAAGGAGACAGTCTAAGATGACTAATCACTGTACTCTGTACGGAGTATAGATACTTCAATACGACAGCCGCCCTCTCCAGGGCGTCGGCGTGCTTGCACGACGGCGATATTAGAGGGTGCTTAAGGGAATTAAGCCTCTTATACTAAGCGTATTATAACGCCTTTACGCGAACGCTCTAAGAGATAAGTATAGATAGTTCTTCTATCGTTATAATGCCTATTACTGTAATTTTACGGCTTAGAAGGAGCGATAGCTACGCTAGACGGAAATAAAATAGTTATAATCGATAAAATCTATTTTAGCGACCTATCTACCTCGTCGTCGGCTCTTTATTTCTAGGTATTATCTTTACTAGTTATACCAGTATTAATATATCGACCTTAACCTCCGAGTACTTACTACTTAGGAGCTAAGGTCGACGTATCCTCGCGGTATAGGGGTTTATCTCTAAATTACGGTGTAATAATCTCTAGTTTAAGACGCTAGCGGCGGGATCGGATAGATTATCTTCTAAAATAGGCCCTTACGCCCCGGAGGTGGCCGATAGAAGGGATACCTATAAATTACCTATCCGCCTATTACTATAATAAATAAAGAACAAGCTATCTACTAGACTCCTCGTACGTCTCTAATATCTATAACTTCTACTTTATTTACTACGATACTAGGTCCTCGTTAGTTCTCTATCAATACTCCTAAGACCGTTAGATACTCCGGCTTACCGGATAGTAATAAGTACTTAGGGAGTTTCCGGAGAACAAGAAGCTTGCACCTATCAGGCGCCATCAAGAATTTATCTCCCTCCCGACCCTCTCTATCTAGACTGGACGGCTGGTTCTTAGACGTTATAGATAAAGAAAGCCGTATCGTAGTAAAGAAGGTACGGAAGGAGAAGAAGAAAATAAAGAGAAGGGCGGTTTCGGCGGAATCTTCGTCCCGATAGTTATGATCCCCCTTATCTAATATACCGCTTATAACGATAGAAAGACCCTCGAAGGTAGAGATAAGTAAGGCTATGGCGGAAGTCCCGGCGATTACTACTAGTTATAATTTCATTAAAACCGCTAGAGTTATAGTCGAATAAGAGCTTATAGTTATAGTCTCCCTATTAAAGAAGAAGGATACTAGGGAGCGTAAGCCTAAGAAGAGTAAGCTCTCGTAGCCCTCTTCGTCTTCTAGCCCTATAGATATCGATAGTCTAGCGAAGTCCTTAGAGACTTCGTTAGTATTAAGGAATAGTATTAGCTCTCTCTCTCTCGTCTTACTAAAGCCTAAGCGCGTTAAGCCTAAGGCGATCCTAATAAAAAGGAAGAAGAAGAGCGTTATAGATCTACTATTATTTATTATTATTATTAATTCCTTTTAACGTCCAGTAATCACCCTTCGCGGGCCTATGAAGACGGTTCTCTCTTCCCTATCCCTCCTTGCTTACTCCCGCTCTTGTTCGCTCTCTCCCTCCCTCTCCATCTCTTCCTCTTCGTCCCTTGTTGCTATCTCTCCTTCGTCGCCCTCCTCCCCCACCTCTCTGTAGTTCCTGTACTGTGCCAGCAGGTCTGTGGCCAGGACTAGGCGGGCCGCCTCAAGGCACCCTTGTCTTGTGCTGAGTATCGCGGCTAGGGAGTCCCCGGCGTTGTTCCTAATGACTCTTGCTCGTAGCTCGTTCCACCGCCGGCATTTCAGTATAACGTGTTCCACCGTCATCTCCTCTCCGCTCTCACACTGTAAACAGAGAGGGCTGTCGACCCCGGGCACTCTTCTCTTGTAGAGGAAAGCATTGAAGCCGATTTGTCCTGTCCTGAGTTGGACGATCAGCGCTGATAGGTGTTTCCGTAGTCCACGATGGACTTTGCATGTTTTCCTGTTCAGCTTTGGTTGGAGTGATCGACTGTGGGCACCTTTT
>NW_006912916.1:0-807 GCF_000585565.1 Capronia epimyces CBS 606.96
GATTTTTTTTTGGTATGATCTACACGTCCTCATCGCTACCCCAGATTTTTTTTCTGGTGCGCCGGACACGCCCTCCGGTCCGCACCGAAAACCGGGGTAATCTCCGTCGGAGATACACATCCGCGGACACAAAATCAGATGAGCTACCACCGAAAATTCCGAAATTTCAAAAACTCAAAATCCCTAAAAACAAACTATCCAGAGATTATTGCCATGCCCTGAGGATGAGTTTAGTTTTTTAAAAATTAAAAAATGTCCAAAACTGGTTGTGCTGTATAGGAGGGGTAAGAATTTGCCATTCTGCCCCTTTGGGTGGGTCAGTCAAAAAAAGAGGTATCACTCTGGTTCAAACGGGAAACAACAGAAAATGGGATAAAAATAATCTCCAGACCAAACTTAGTAGTAACAGCCATTTTAGTTGTAATGATATGCCTTGTATAGGCTGCCCATTTTGTATGGGGAAGGGGAATTTAGACAAAAAATTTTTTTGAATTTCGCTAAGTGTCAAGACCCGCAAAAGTCACCTTTTTTCGTTTTCAACTATGGCAGAGGCTCACCTTTTGTCTGCTGCACAGCCAAATTGATTTTGTGGGTGCGCACTGGAAAAACAGTTTGTTAGTGGACACGTTTTTGCAGTGTGAAACTGCGCTCGGAGGTACTATATGCGAAAGCAGAAAAGACAATTGCAAGAATACAGAGAGTTCTTCTCTGGGCTATTGCAATGTGTTTAAGGCCAAGTCGACGAGTGGGGAGAGTCTGGAAGTGATATACACATCACGACCTACTTTATACGCTACGTTCGGCATG
>NW_006912916.1:5852-7655 GCF_000585565.1 Capronia epimyces CBS 606.96
GGGGGGAGTATGGTCGCAAGGCTGAAACTTAAAGAAATTGACGGAAGGGCACCACCAGGAGTGGAGCCTGCGGCTTAATTTGACTCAACACGGGGAAACTCACCAGGTCCAGACACAATAAGGATTGACAGATTGAGAGCTCTTTCTTGATTTTGTGGGTGGTGGTGCATGGCCGTTCTTAGTTGGTGGAGTGATTTGTCTGCTTAATTGCGATAACGAACGAGACCTTAACCTACTAAATAGTGCTGCTAGCATTTGCTGGTATAGTCACTTCTTAGAGGGACTATCGACTTCAAGTCGATGGAAGTTTGAGGCAATAACAGGTCTGTGATGCCCTTAGACGTTCTGGGCCGCACGCGCGCTACACTGACAGAGCCAGCGAGTACATCACCTTGGCCGAAAGGTCTGGGTAATCTTGTTAAACTCTGTCGTGCTGGGGATAGAGCATTGTAATTGTTGCTCTTCAACGAGGAATCGAGGAATTCCTAGTAAGCGCAAGTCATCAGCTTGCGTTGATTACGTCCCTGCCCTTTGTACACACCGCCCGTCGCTACTACCGATTGAATGGCTTAGTGAGGCCTCCGGATTGGTTTAGGAAAGGGGGCAACCTCATTCTGGAACCGAGAAGCTGGTCAAACTTGGTCATTTAGAGGAAGTAAAAGTCGTAACAAGGTTTCCGTAGGTGAACCTGCGGAAGGATCATTACAGAGTTAGGGTCTTCTAGGCCCGACCTCCCACTGGCTTGTGGCAGCCAAGCTCATGAATCCAATCGTGCCTATGTCTGAGTATTATATGAAAATAAAAGCAAAACTTTCAACAACGGATCTCTTGGTTCTCGCATCGATGAAGAACGCAGCGAAATGCGATACGTAATATGAATTGCAGATATTCGTGAATCATCGAATCTTTGAACGCACATTGCGCCCTCTGGTATTCCGGAGGGCATGCCTGTTTGAGCGTCGTTTCTCCCTCAAACCGCTGGGTTTGGTGTTGAGCAATACGACTTGGGTTTGCTTGAAAGACGGTAGTGGTAAGGCGGGATCGCTTTGACAATGGCTTAGGTCTAACCAAAAACATTGCTTGCGGCGGTAACGTCCACCACGTATATCTTCAAACTTTGACCTCAAATCAGGTAGGACTACCCGCTGAACTTAAGCATATCAATAAGCGGAGGAAAAGAAACCAACAGGGATTGCCTCAGTAGCGGCGAGTGAAGCGGCAAAAGCTCAAATTTGAAATCTGGCGTCTTTGGCGTCCGAGTTGTAATTTGAAGAAGGTATCTTTGGGCCCGGCTCTTGTCTATGTTCCTTGGAACAGGACGTCACAGAGGGTGAGAATCCCGTGCGATGAGATGACCCGGGTCTGTGTAAAGTTCCTTCGACGAGTCGAGTTGTTTGGGAATGCAGCTCTAAGTGGGTGGTAAATTCCATCTAAAGCTAAATATTGGCCAGAGACCGATAGCGCACAAGTAGAGTGATCGAAAGATGAAAAGCACTTTGAAAAGAGAGTTAAACAGTACGTGAAATTGTTGAAAGGGAAGGGCTTGAGATCAGACTTGGTATTTTGCATGCTGCTCTCTCGGGGGCGGCCGCTGCGGTTTACCGGGCCAGCATCGGTTTGGAGCGGCAGGATAATGGCGGAGGAATGTGGCACGGCTTCTGCTGTGTGTTATAGCCTCTGACGATGCTGCCAGCCTAGACCGAGGACTGCGGTTTTTACCTAGGATGTTGGCATAATGATCTTAAGTCGCCCGTCTTGAAACACGGACCAAGGAGTCTAACGTCTATGCGAGTGTTTGGGTGT
>NW_006912916.1:23205-23758 GCF_000585565.1 Capronia epimyces CBS 606.96
ATTGTCAAATTAATTTGCTCGTTTACGGAAAAAAAAGTACTGTAGGGGTTCTCGTTTAGCAATTTTTGTATGGAAAAATTTTTTTTTGGCGTCTTTGTGCAATGTTACGTGTAACAACTTTTCCAGACGGAAAAAAACAACTAAAAAAACAAAATGGTAGATTAGTGGATTGATTAATTACAGATTTAATTACCGATTTAATCTTACTAATTGTAGATACTAATTTTATTAATTTAATTAATTGTAGATATTAATTTTTTTAAAAAAGAGAATAGTGTGGCAATTTTTATTAAAAAAAAATTTACTAGTGGTCTGTTTTAAGTTGTTTTGTGTAGAAAATAAACTTTTGTTAGCTAGAATTTTCTATGAGGTGAACAATAGCATAATAATTTTGTTAGAGAAAAAAAGAGTAATCTTTAAACGAAAACACTGCCATCTAATTGGTTAAATTAATTTTTAAAAAAAATGTTTAATAAAAAATGATTAGTAAAATAAAATAAAGTAATTTTGTATAGTAATAATTTTGTATGGTGATTTTTTTGTATAGCAATTT
>NW_006912917.1:0-4035 GCF_000585565.1 Capronia epimyces CBS 606.96
TCTCGTACCTTGGTTAAGACCTTGGGCGTCCTAGGGGTAGAGGCGCCCGTAACGCCCGTAACGCCACCCTAAGATACGTGACGTTAGGTATAGGGACGCCTAAAGCTTTAACTAAGAGACACAGCTCTAGGCGCCACCTCCGTTTAAGACAGCTAGTTCTCGGTATACGCACGCCTAGAGCTTTAACTAAGATGCATAGTTCTAGGCATAGAGACGCCTAAGGCTTTAACTAACATATATAAAACTTAAATTTTAGTCAGCTCTTAGAGTCCGTTAGCTTCCTCTATAATAGTCTTAGTACTAATACTAGAAGAAAAGTATACTTCTATATCATTATAGTAACCTTACTACTATTAGGTTTAGTCGTAAAGCTATTGAGACCGAGTTTAAAGGTACTACTAGTAATAACTTTCTATATACGCTATATTATCTTATTCTATATTTAATAATCTAAGACTATATAGTATATTCTAGATAAAGATAAGAGAGTTCCGCTACTAAACTAGATATTCTCTCTTATTCTCTAGATTATTACTAATAATAATAACTCTCTCTATATCGCTCGACTAGTCGCCTTATTATTATACTAATTAGTTATAATTATAAATAAGCCTAAGAGTATATATCTTCGCTAAAAAGAGGACTTAATTTACTAAGTTAGTTTATTCTAAAAATTCGTATTATCTAAAGACTTTCAGAGAATATTCTTCGAGCTCCGTGTATTTTATACGAGACGATAGAGTAACTATAATAAGAAGATTTCTATCTAGTCTTTAATATTAAGACGGATTAGTATTCTAGATATTTAAATAATATATAGCGTATAAGAAAAGCGCTAATAGATCTATAGAGTAATGAGATATCTAATCTATCCTATTATCTAGTTCCTAATCACCGATTATTAGTAAAACTCATCGTGTAGAAACTATCCGTAAGGAATCTTCGTAGTATTAGTATTTATTGTATAGCTTTTATATAACTCGGGGGCCGTAAAGAATATATATTAACTTAATCCTTTTAATAAATTCGTCTTATTAGGCAACTAGATCTTATTAATATTCTTTTTATCTAATAAGAAGTTCTTAATCTAAGTTTTTATTATAGTAGTTCTAAATTAGATATTAGCGCTCTATACGTTCTTACTTATCTTTAGAGTTATCTAGAGATAAATCTAGAGCCTAGACTAGTATTTATTATTTATATCAACTTACTTATACTACTCTTTTATTAAGTTAATTAAAAGTATATTAGTAACTATAAAGATTACTATATCTTTAATAAGAATTATTCTAGAGAAGATACGTCTACTAGAATACTATTACTTAATAAAGATGTTATATTTTCTTCTTTATTCTTCTAGCCTTAGGACTCTATCTTAAGAATAAAGTATACTCTATAAAGTTAGTATTTCTTTAAGAGACGATATATTCTAAGAATATTAAAGGACTATTATATTATCTAGCTTTATCGATATCGATCTTATAGAGAGTATATATCCCGCTTAGTAGCGTATTATCATAATTAGTTAGATCTAAGGTTTAACTACGAGCTTTTTAACGATAATAACTTTAATATACGCTATTAGAGCTAGAATTACCGCGGCTACTAGTCTTTTAGTTAAGGCAGAATATTACTCTACCTCTTAAGTATTATAATAGTACCCTTTTATAACCTTTATATAATAGATACTCTAGTTATAGATACTATTTTAGATAGAAATAGCACGTCCCTTAAGCTATCTTCTCTAGAAGAGAGACGACTAATACCTTAGCGCGCTCTATATAGATAGTTCTAGAATTACTCTTGGGACCCTCTACTTAGAATTAGTATAGATAGTAATTGTCAGGATCGAGACGATGGCATACTTGCCTGCTGCCTGACAGACGGCTACGGGGAGGCAGGTATACCGAAACGGGGGCACGTGAGCACAGGGCTACAACGTCACGTGACCACCAGAAGTGATCTGTTTGCTCTAATGCTCTGACAGAGCACCGGGAGCAGACAGAGCAGGAAGGGATATTACGAGTTTCCTATGTCTATATAGTCGTGGGTTCTCCCACCGTTCGTAGCTTTCCTTTCGTAGTCAACTTCGTTCACAAACTAGGTGATACATTTCATCAATAGTTTTCGTTCTGAATACAAGACACCCTTGCTCTAGCATACGCATCGAAACATCTTCTTCCGCTTATCAGTACCTTCACGCGAACACGTGACTCCTGGAGGAACGATTCGTGACAGTAATCTACCCTTAGTCTTCTTTAATCTAAATTATCTTAGTAATATTCTCCTATTAATTAACGAATACTTAACTAGTAATAAGATTATTATTACTAGCATTAGTAGAATAGAACTATTAATGATTTACTAAACTTACCCTCTAATTGTTCCTTGTAAAGAGATTTAGATTAACGTGCATGATAAGCGAGTGAAACAGACAAGCGAGTGAAACACCTCACCAAATTTCCACACCATCCAACTTTCAATATGATTTTCTCCACCACCAGCGATGGCAACTATTAATGAGGAACGAAAAATAAATCTTGCTCTTCAAGCTATCAGAAAAGACTAAAATCTCAGTATCCAGGCCGCAGCTACGATCTACAAGTGTAATCACGTTACCCTGTCTCGACGACTCAAGGGCACTCCGTCTCGCAGCGACAGTATGCCCAACTCGCGAAATCTGACCTCCCTCGAAGAGGTGACGATAGTCCAGTATATCCTTGACCTCGATGCCCGATCCTACCCTCCCCGACTCGCTGGTGTGGAAGAAATGGCCAATCGATTACTCGCAGAGCGCGACGCGCCACCCGTCGGACAGCGCTGGGCTTCTAACTTCGTTAAACAACAACTAGAGCTCCGGACGCGTTTCCTTCGTCGGTACGACCATCAGAGGGCCCAATACGAAGATCCCGACGCGATTCGCGCGTGGTTTACGCTTGTAAAGAATATGATCGCGAAATACGGCGTGGCGGATACGGATATCTACAATTTTGACGAGACCGGGTTTATGATGGGCATTATCGCTATAGGGATGGTAGTGACAAGCACCGAAAGGCGTTCAGGTGCGAAGATGGTCCAGCCAGGCAATCGAGAATGGGTGACAGTGATTCAAGGCGTAAACGCGTTGGGCTGGACGGTCCCGCCGTACATCATTATTTCGGGTAAATATCATCTCTCTACCTGGTACTAAAACAGTACTCTTCCGGACGACTAGGTTATCGCAACGTCTTCTAATAGCTGGACCACTAATAAAAGAGGTCTAGAATGGATTTAATATTTTGATCGGTACACTAAACCACGAACTACGGGTAAATATCGCCTCTTAGTGCTCGATGGGCACGAAAGTCATTACTCTACCGAATTCGAGCTCTACTATAAGGACAACGATATTATTACACTCTGTATGCCTCCCCATTCGTCGTATATCCTCCAGCCTCTCGACGTTGGGTGTTTCGGCCCGTTGAAACAGGCGTACGGTGGTCAAATTGAGAAGAGAGTCCGAGCCGGCACCACCCGTATTTCGAAGGAGGACTTCTTTCCCGCTTTTTTAGCCACTTTTCAGCAGACAATAACAGTTCCAAACATCCAGGGAGGATTCAGAGGGGCCGGGCTTGTTCCTTATAACCCGGAAAGTGTGATTGCTCGTCTAGATATAAAGCTACGGACGCCTACGCCCGATACACCTGGTCTTGTAGCCACCCAGGCATGGGTATCAAAGACACCCAACAACCCGACTGAGGCTACCTCGCAGTCCACCTTTATCAAGAATCGAGTCTCTAGTCATCAGGGAAGCTCGCCAACACCGATACTCGAGGCTATTGACCAGTTCACGAAGGGTGCGACGGGAATTATGCACCAGATCGCGCTTTTGAAGTCCGAGGTCAAGACACTTCGAGATGAGAATACACTACTCAGCCGGCGTCGCCGCACGAAAAACAAGCAACTCCGCGCAGGAGGGAGCATGACTCTAGAGGAGGGACAACTTATAGAGTCCCGTAGTCGTATCCCGGTCGTGACAAAGCAAGAAAGGTCGTC
>NW_006912918.1:0-1755 GCF_000585565.1 Capronia epimyces CBS 606.96
GGATAGGGTTTGGGGTTACATACAAAATGTATGGGGAGCAATCATTAGTCTGGGTAGGATAATGAACCACATTTTGGATAGGGTTTAGGGTTACATATAAAATGTATGGGGAGCAATCATTAGTCTGGGCAGGATAATGAACCACATTTTGGATAGACTCGTTAGCCCTAACCCGTCTATTTTATCCCTATAACCCTACCCCGTCTCTTTAATCTCTATAACCCTACCCCGTCTCTTTAATCTCTATAACCTAAACCCTATTTTGATCTCTATAACCCTAGCCCTCTTCCCTCTCCTCTTATTCCTCGACTTTAAACCCTAATTCCACCCTTTTATTTAAATCTAATCGTAATCGAAACTCTTTAATTCTTTGAACTATCCCGAAATCTTAATTTCTTAATTAATCGAACTTTAATCTTATTAAAAATAATTTACTGATTTGAAAAAAAAAATTAACCCGAACCTTAGTAATCTAAATTTCTATTTAACTTCCATAATAGAAATAAGAAATAGAAAATCCCTTCTCTTCTTATAAATCGAATTTATCTTAAAATTCTTAAATTTTTTTAAATATTAATTAATCTTTATTCGACCTTTTTTTAAATATTAATTAATCTTTATTCGACCTTTTTTTGCTTTCTTAAATCTCTATCTCTTCTTCTCTTCCTTCTCTCTTTTTATTCGCGCTTCTTTCTTCTTATTTTCTTCCGATTCTTCTTTTCTTTCTGAACTCCTTTATATTTTATTTCTCGTCTCTTTTATATTTCTTATATTCTTCTCTCTCTTTTATTTTTATTCTCTCTTATCTTTTATCTTTCTTATATCTCGCCTCTTTCCCGTCTCTATTATCTCTCTCGCGTTTTATATCTCTTTTATCTTTCTTCTCCCCTTAATCTCTTCTATCTTTCTTACGTCTCTTACTTTTTTATCTCTTATGTTTTTCTCATCTTTCTTTTCCGGAACGGGACTGGGTTAGCCGGCTATTATAATACCTCGACTACTTCGGAATAACTATAGTAAATCTTTAACTCTCCTTTAATAAACTATAAATGGGACTTGATCGGCGGGGTTAGTACGATAAGTATATAAATCTTACCGGGACTGGATTGGCCGGCTAAGTACTATATTCCTGTTTAATAGAAAAAATCTAATATAAAGATCACGAAAGAAGAAGATATATTCCCGATCTAACCGTCCGAGAGATACGGATACAATATACTAATCGGACCGGGAATATATCTCCGGTACTATAGTACGGGATATACTCACGAGATATATGGACGAGACCTAGTCTGCATCTCCTGTACTATAGTACGGGATATACTCACGAGACCGTCTACTAACTAATCTCGTCTCCGTCGGGCTATCGGGTCTGCGCCGAGCTATACGGATGGGCGACGGAAGCCTGATGTCGGATATAGTAGATGGATCTCGGCTGTAGAATAGTTAGATGGTATTAATAAGAATGGAAGTGGATCTCTCGTACACGGTACGGGAGATAAGTGCTAATAGCTCATCGACCTAAGACGAACTCTTTATTACCGAGCACGGCGACGAGAGACTTTCAAAGACCACTCTATTTATTTCGAATCGACTCCGGTCGAGACTCTCTAACGAGATCACTTTAAATGGGAAGAATCAACCACAGAACGGCCGATTCACCTTTCTCCTCGGACGACGACAGACGCCTCAAAATCGGTCGATCTTAACCTTCGAGATAAACGACGACGCGTTGTAAACGGCGACCTTAACCGT
>NW_006912919.1:0-1162 GCF_000585565.1 Capronia epimyces CBS 606.96
CACAGACCTCATCCTTACCGAGTCGCGCCCGGGCGTCTCGGATTTCTGTCACTCTCCCTCCTTGCAGAGGGCGAGTGTAAGACCACTGCCGCGCCTGGAATCGTGAACCGACCGGTCAGGCTTAGGTGAGTGATCGAGCAAGACGGAAAAGAATAGTTTGTGATTTAAAGTGGCGCCGAATTCAACTCCAGAGCCAGGCTCTGGAGGAACTCGAGGCACCGAAGGGATTAAAGGTCTGGAACGCCTATAGAGGTGACTTAAGCCGGGCAGTCTGCCCATAACCAAACACCAATATTGGGCGCCATTGCTATGATCCCTGGGGTTGAATTAGGAGCCTAAGTGGTCATGAATGCATAAGCACCGACTTTTGATCGAGACCACGAAGTCACCCTCCTCATATATCCACCGACCTCTTTTGGGTTGAAATTTCGTCAATTTATGTGCTTTGTTCAGAAAAGGTCTGAAAATGCACCAGTTTTGTATGGGGAATCGAGCAAAAAACGTCGATCGCGGGCCCGCCAAGGTCGATCTCAAATTTCATTCGTGTTCTCAGAGCGGACTTGGCGCGCATGAAAAATTGCGCCTCTGGGCTCTATGGCGCGCCCACGGGCCTGATAAGTGAGAGTGTTAGGCGTGCCCATGCCTAGAACACCACATGTTAGTTAAGATGTTAGGCGTGCATATAAAGAATCACGTGACTGTGACGCGTATAAGAAGTTAGGCGGGTATATGCCCAGAAGATCTTATATTAGTTAAAGCCTAGGCCTCTGGTGCCTATAGCACCACCTACTAGGCGTGCGTATGTCTGATAACCAGGGTTTAGGAGGGTCAACTGGTCGAGAAAGGGGGTCAACTGGTCGAGCCAAGGGGTAGTTGGCGGTATGAATATTATTTTCATATATATTATACGTACCATTTACATATATCGACATCTATTAAATCTTACTTATACTTTTAGGCCTATAGACGGCCTAGAACAGCCTATACTGGTCTAGATTATAGGTATAGGCACGCCTAAAGCCCCCCTGGCCGTTTAAATCAGGGTCAACTGGTCGAAAACAAGGGGCATGCCTAGAACTATGCATCTTAGTTAAAGCTCTAGGCGTGCGTATACCGAGAACTAGCTGTCTTAAACGGAGGTGGCGCCTAGAGCTGTGTCTCT
>NW_006912920.1:0-1121 GCF_000585565.1 Capronia epimyces CBS 606.96
CGACGGATTGTCATTTCGCCACGGGCGGGGACTGGAACCTCTGCAGACGACCGAGATGTACCACCGGGTCATGTACGTAGTCGAGTAGGCTAGTTCTTACGAGCTACTGAGTGTAAGCCCGACCGTGGTCCGTTCTTCCCATTAGGCTCCATCCCAGGGCGCGACAGCGACCTGGGAAAGGCCTCGAGGGGAGAAGATTTAGGGGGGAACGTCTAGATCCAGTTAAAGATCTGGGTAAAGGTCTAGTTAAAGATCTGGTCAAAGGTCTCGTTCACAGAGACCGAGGGTGGACGGCCTGGTTTACTTCTCGACCAGTTGTCCTCTTTCGGGTCTCGGAGTGGTGGCGCCCGTGAAATTGGACCAGTTGACCCTAATCAATATACTAGGGGTGTCTTATAGGTAAAGAGACGCCTAAGGTCTTAACTGAAACAAGTACCTCTAGGCATAGAGGCGCCTAAAGCTTTAACGAAGATCGCGACTCTAGGCGGGCGTGGTATTCTCGACCAGTTGTCCCCTCAGGGACCTTGGGCCTAGCGCCCTAGTCGGAGTCGGACCAGTTGACCTATTTTCGACCAGTTGTCCCTAGTTTGTATGTCGGGGGGCACCCTAGGTATAGGGAGGTCTAAAGCTTTAACTAAGAGACCTAACTCTAGGCGCGCCCCGTCCTCGACCAGTTGTCCCTTTTTGGACCAGTTGTCCCCGACTAAGACTTGAGAGGGCGGGTACGGCGGGTGAGGCGTCTTAACGACGCGATCATACTCTAGGCGTGCCTATACCTACGGTCTTGACCAGTAGACACCGTTCTAGGTATACTCCGGGCATGGCGACGCCTAAAGTCTTAACTAAGATATACAGCTCTAGGCGTGCCTAGTATTCTCGACCAGTTGTCCTTCTTTCGACCAGTTGACCCTTTCTCGTACCTTGGTTAAGACCTTGGGCGTCCTAGGGGTAGAGGCGCCCGTAACGCCCGTAACGCCACCCTAAGATACGTGACGTTAGGTATAGGGACGCCTAAAGCTTTAACTAAGAGACACAGCTCTAGGCGCCACCTCCGTTTAAGACAGCTAGTTCTCGGTATACGCACGCCTAGAGCTTTAACTAAGATGCATAGTTCTAGGCAT
>NW_006912921.1:0-1099 GCF_000585565.1 Capronia epimyces CBS 606.96
CCCGCCGAATCGTTCCATCGCCTTCCGCTCGCGAATCCGACCTTTGATCCCTCGGTATAACTCCTTGGCGTTTTGCGCCGATGACTGCGGGCAATGGTATATCGACGAATGTGCCGTCGATGTCCCTCCTGGCCAAAAACAATAAATGCATTTCCCACGCACCACCTCCAAATACCCTCGAATCTCTTCCATCATACGGCGACTCTCTTGCTTCTGCCTCTGCCACCCTCGACTGATGTGCTGTTGTTGACCCTGTTGCCGACGAAACTCCTGACCATCTTCCCATGTGGCCTCCACCCCTCGTTTTCTCGCCCTCGCCTCTTGATATCCTTCCCCCTCGCTCCCGCCCTCGCTCTCGCTCTCACACTCGCTACTATTGTCGTCGTCGCTGTCGTCGGTCTCCTTCGTCTCTTCCTCATCACTCTCGCGGATCTTCTCCCCGGTGTCCTCTCCTTCGGCTTCGTTGCTCTCTTCGAACTCTCCCTCCCGACAACATCCTTGACATGCCTCCTCGTCACTCCCACACCCCTCGCGCTGAACGTTCCCATCCATAAATCCGTCCATCACCTCTCGCTGACACCGTGCTTCCATGAAATCCCACACCTGCCGTCGTGCCACCTCGTCCACCTTCTGGTCGCGGGGTTGCCATGACGGCCGGCAATGTCGACCCGCCCCGGCCGGCAATACGATGATCGCCTCGCTCTTCTGCCCATCTCGTCCCGCTCGACCACTTTCTTGCCCGTAATCCAATAATGACCGCGGCTCGTCGACGTGAATGATCACCCGGATGTCACGGATGTCGACCCCCATGCCGAATGCGCTCGTACTGACGATCATGGACTGCTCGCCGGATTGAAACGCTTCCATCTTGATGTCCTTGTCGGTGGCGTGGTGGTGGTATGCATCACACTGTAACAACGCCGCCAACGCCTTGGTCTGCGGCACCGTTGCACAATACACCACCGCCTTGCCGGGGGAATGTCGTTGCACCTGCTGGCGAATAAAATCCGCCATCGCCTCCGTCGATGCCGACACGTCCTCGGGCTCGCCTGGAACGCCGACACCGGTCTTCGGCTGCGGGCCCGTCCCCTTCCTCCTC